>NC_058406.1:62668396-62854393 GCF_002201575.2 Neomonachus schauinslandi
AAATGAAGGGGGGGAATCGGAGGGGGAGATGAACCATGAGAGACTATAGATTCCAATGAACAAACTGAGGGTTTTAGAGGGGAGGGGGTGGGGGGATGGGTTAGCCTGGTGATGGGTATTAAGGAGGGCTCATATTGCCTGGAGCACTGGTTGTTATAAGCAAACAATCAATCATGGATCACTACATCAAAAACTAATGATGTACTGTATGGTGACTAATATAACATAATAAAAAAAATAAAGTTCTAGCTAAGAAACAGAACTTGGGGGGTCTACATAGCATTTTAAATCCTTTTTCCAAGTAAAAAATTCTGATTGAGAGGATCACATCAAATCACATAGTTCCACATAGGGTGTTAGATGAACAAGATTTAGCTGTTGGATGCAATTTCTGGCAAGAGATGAAACATATACCACAAAAACTGGAAAGAATATGTTTGGAAGAGGACTCAGTAACCTGAACAAGAAGAGCATTTTAAACTGAGATGTGGGGTGGGTGGGGGGGGGGGTGCCTGGATGGCTCTGGCTGTTGAGTGGCTGACTTCCACTCAAGTCAGTCTGACTTCAGCTCAGGCTGATTTGGGCTCTGTGCTCAGCGGGGAGTCTGCTTCTCCCTCTCCCTCTGCCCCTCCCCCTGCTCATGCTCTCTCTCTCTCTCTCTCAAATAAATAAAGTCTTTTAAAATTTTTAAAAAATAAAAATAAACAAACTGAGATGTGGGCAAGAGAAAAGTAAATAGATAAAACCACCAACCCACATTTTACAGAGGATAGTAAGTGTGATGAAGAAAGATGCCATCATGAGGATACAGCTGACAATTCTCAAGGAAAGACTGTGAGGAAGTGAATCAATCACAATCTGCCAGCACCAGGTGTGTTGATATACTCCAGGGGAGGTGGTGAGGTATTCCAGGAAAACAACTATAAGTCGAATGGAGGCAGGTGAACACATGGCACTGTAAGCAATTCAATATGGCTGAAAGGCAAAATGTACACAGAAAATTATGGGAGGGAGTCCAGAGACCTGGCAAGATCCAAGGTAGGAATATCTAGTATTCCATGCCAGAAAACTTAAGTTTTCTACTGAAGAAGAGGAGCTACAGTCAGATTTTAAGGAAGGCAATGATATGATCAAATTTGTGTCTTTTTATGGAAGCTGGACTGGAGAGACCGCGACAATGGCATGCAGTGGCTAGGATGCATATGAATTAATTAAGGAAAGAAAACATGAGGTCCCAAATGCAAGAGCATGCAGAGTAACTGGAAAGAAGGAGGTTAGTTTATGAACTGTTTAGGAAATAAAAGCCACAGACCTGGCTTGTGTGGGATGCAACAGAATGACGCATTGCAAATGACTCATCAAACTTGAAACATCTGCCCTTGCTTCTTTTCTCTCTTGATGTTTCAGTTAAAATGTCATTTCTTCAAAGAAGTCGTTCCTAACTACTTTATTAAAAATAAAGCCCTTCCTCACTTTCTATCACATCACCCTACTAAGGTTTTTCATAGTACCAACCTCAACTGGGAATTATTTTGCCTATTTGTTTGCCAGCTTGTGTCTGTCTCTCTCACTAGGTTGTAAGCTCAACGAGGTGAAAGACCTTGTTTACCTTGTTCAGCAGCACAGAGCCAGACCCATACGAGGTGCATAATAAACACTAACTGAGTTCATGTTTCTAACCTGGGCGACTGTGAGACGCAATGCCAGTGGCAGAGTTAGAAAAATACAGAAGAAATAACAGATTTTCATGGAGATGGAGGAGGAAGGTGAGGAATCCTGCTCTGAAAAATTTTAAGTTTCAAGTGTGTCAGTTTAAAGTTTTTGGAGAAATTGTCAACAGGGATATCTAGTGGCCCACTGATTAAACGTATACAAACTCAGGGCACTGCTACAGCCTGGAAATCGGGATTTAAGAGCCACCTCTATTTGATATCAGCACTCGAAGCCATTTATATGACCAAGTGCTATGCACACTGGTGCTGATCTAAAGGAGCAAGCAGGGGCTGAAATCCAGCCTGAGTTTGGCTCGCCAAGCTTTGTATCCTGGAGCAGATCTGAGGTGTCTGGAGAAAAGGATGTGTTATTTTTCACCAAAAGGTGCTCTTTGCTGGGCAACCATGTGCCCAAGGAACTGTGACACCCACCAAAGTTACAGGGAGTTACTAATTTTCTAATTTGCACAAAAGCGTAGTATAGTCAAACAGCATTCTTGAGTATGAACAAAGAACACCCAGAAAAGAGGGCACAAGGCAACAAAGGAGCTACCACCATTTTCATTTAGCTGGGCTACATTTTGATGCATGGGTGTCTTTAGCTCAGAATATGAGGAAGGCTAGGTGTGGGTCCCTTGGTGTGAGTGATTAAGTTCAAATTCTAGCTCCTTTGCTTACTAGCTGTCACCTCAGAAAAGTCACTTAACCTCTGCAGACCTCAGTTTTCTTATTTTTTAAAATAAGGGAAATAATGGTACTAATCCCATAGGATTCTTGAGAAGATTAGATGAAATAATGTCCATAATGTATATAGCACTGTGCTTGGACAGACCAAGCCCTAGGGAAGGCTGATTATCATTTATGATGACTGTAGTTTGACGCTGATACACCACCATCCAGATTCCTCTTCAGGAAGAACGGAGTAGAGAGTGCTTCCAACAGAAAGCTCTTAAGGGTCAACTTCAACAGGAACAGCCTTTATTGCAGAGAACCCCCTTGCGCTAAATCACAGACCTTTCCTGAAGCATCAAGCATCCGATGAGTGACCCACATGGGACACAAAGCCCCAACTCCCTCACCTCAAGTCAGGACAACTCTAAAGGCTTATCCCAGCTTTGGAACTCCCCTGAGGATCAGCTCAGCCTCCACTGAGGCTGTATCCCCAGTTCAACCACTTTCTCTGCCCAACTGGGCATCCTTCTACAGTTAAAAACAGTCTGCAATAAATGTTGACATATTAATCACCATCTCAAGGTCTGCTTCCCATGAACCAAATCTGAAAGAGTTGATGCCAGGAGTGACTAGAGGGATCAAGTGCTGGAGCAGGATTTTGGAGCGGATTACCGGCTGTTTCCTGGCAACACGAACCCAATCACTGGTGAGAGGTAGGGCAGAGAGAGACCCTGACACACAGCACAATTGTTAAAACTTTCACCAGTGATACACTGAGAAGGTACACCAGTGGAAGGTAATGCATCTGCTAGTCAAGCTTTTGAGATCTATGGGAAAAATAGTACCTATAAGTACAATGGGATTGGGTAGCTATTGCTAAACCCAACAGACCTCTGGGGAAAAAAAGTTAAGAGCACTTTACTATCAATTAAAAGCTAAGTGTGAATGCTAGAAGACTTCTTTGGAAATATGTAAAGATGCTTCTATCTCCTGCAGTGGGAGGGCAAAGAAAGCTGAGGACCAAACCCAGGACTTCACTGAAAGAACAGCAGAGCTCCAAAGAAAGTTAAATTCCAAACCAAGGAAGATCTACTATGTCAAGCTTAGGAGCCTGATAAAGAAGGTGACCCTGATACATGGAATAGAGACATCTGGGTTGACACACCTGAAAATATTGAATTCCAGATTCCCCTGAATACTCTAAACCTATAGAGGCAGTCCAATCTACTAAGAATTAGCACCCCTCCTTTTTTTTCAAATTTTTATTTAAATTCTAATTAGTTAACATATAGTGTAATATTGGTTTCAGGAATGGAATTTAGTGATTCATCACTTACATACAATACCCAGTGCTCATCACAACAAGTGCCCTCCTTAATACCCATCTTCCATTTAGCCCATCCCTCACCTACCTCCCTCCATCAACCCACAGTTTTTCTCTATCGTTAAGAGTCTCTTAGGGTTTGTTTCCCTTTCTCTTTTTTTTTTTTTCCCTTCCCATATGTTCATCTGTTTTGTTTCTTAAATTCCACATATGAATGAAATCAATGATATTTGTCTTTCTCTGACTTATTTCAGTTAGCATGATACACTCTAGCTCCATTCACACCATTGCAAATGGCAAGACTTCATTCTTTTTGATGGCTGAGTAATATTCCTGTGTGTGTGTGTGTGTGTGTCCCACATCTTCTTTATCCATTCATCAGTCAATGGACATTTGGGCTCTTTACATAGTTTGGCTATTATCAGTAATGCTGCTATAAACATCGGGTATATGTACCCCTTTGAATCTGTATTTTTGTATCCTTTGGGTAAATACCTAGTAGTGCAATTGCTGGGTCATAGGGTAGTTCTATTTTTAACTTTTTGAGGAACCACCATACTGTTCTCCAGAGCTGCTACTCCAGTTTACATTCCCACCAACAGTGCAAGAGGGTTCCCCTTTCTCCACATCCTCACCAACATCTATTGTTTCCTGTGTTGTTGATTTTAGCCATTCTGACAGGTGTGAGGTGGTATCTCATCTTGGTTTTGATTTGTATTTCCCTGATGATGAGTGATGTTGAGCATTTTCTCATGTGTCTGCTAGCCATTTGTAAGTCTTCTTTGGAGAAATATCTGTTCATGTCTTCTGCTCATTTCTTAACTGGATTATTTGTTTTGGGGTGTTGAGTTTGATAAGTTCTTTATAGATTTGGGATACTAACCCTTTATTAGATATGTCATTTGCAAATATCTTCTCCTTTTCCATAGGCTGCTTTTCAGTTTTTTTATTGTTTCCTTCATTGTGCAGAAGCTTTTTATCTTGATGAGGTCCCAGTAGTTCAATTTTGCTTTTGTTTCCCTTGCTTTTGGTGACGTGTCTAGGAAGAAGTTGCTACAGCCGAGGTCAAAGAGGTTTTTGCCTCTGTTCTCTGTTCTCCTCTAGGATTTTGATGGTTGTGTTCTCCTCTAGGATTTTGATGGTTTTCTGTCTCACATTTAGGTCTTTCATCCATTTTGAATTTATTTTTGTGTATGGTGTAAGAAAGTGGTCCTGTTTTCATTCCTCTGCCTGTCATTGTCCACTTTTCCCAACACCATTTGTTGAAGAGACTGTCTTTTTCTCCATTGGATATTCTTTCTTGCTTTGTCCAAGATTAGTTGACCATAGAGTTGAGAGTCCATTTCTGGGTTTTCTATTCTGTTCCATTGATCTGTGTGTCTGTTTTTGTGCCAGTACCACATTGTCTTGATGACTAGAGCTTTGTAATATAGCTTAAGTCCAGAATCATGATGCCTCCAGCTTTGCTTTTCTTTTTCAGGATTGCTTTGTCTATTCAAGGTCTTTGTGATTCCACACAAATTTTAGAATTGTTTGTTCTAGCTCTGTGAAAAATGCTGGTGGTATTTTGATAGGGATTGCATTAAATGTGTAGATTGCTTTGAGTGGTACAGACATTTTGACAATGTTTTTTCTTCCAATCCATGAGCATGGAATGTTTTTCCATTCCTTTGTGTCCTCTTCAATTTCTTTCATAAGTGTCCTATAGTTTTCAGAGTACAGATCTTTTACCTCTTTGGTTAGGTTTATTCCTAGGTATCTTATGGTTTTGTGTGCAATTGTAAATGGGATCGAGTTCTTGATTTCTTTTCCTGCTGCTTCATTATTGGTGTATAAAAATGCAACAAATTTCTGTACATTGATTTTATATCCTGCAACTTTATTGAATTCATGTTTGAGTTCTCACAATTTTTGGTGGAGTCTTTCAGGTTTTCTACATAGAGTATCATGTCTTCTGCAAATAGTGAAAGTTTGACTTCTTCCTTGCTGATTTGGGTGCCTTTTATTTCTTTTTGTTGTCTGATTGCTGAGGCTAAGACTTTCAGTACTATGTTAAATAAAAGTGGTGAGAGTGGACATCCCTGTCTTGTTCCTGATTGTAAAGGAAAAGCTCTCAGTTTTTCCCCATTGAGGATGATATTAGCCATGGGTCTTTCATATATGGCCTTTATGATGTTGAGGTATGTTCCACCTCTACCTACTTTGTTGAGGGTTGTTTTTTTTTTTTTCCCAAGAATGGATGCTGTATTTTATAAAATGAATTAGCACCTTTCCTTTGTTTGAGGATGATGCAAGGCCTCTCCTTGACAAGATAAACCATGTTCTCCTGCAGCTATATCCTCAATCTCCTCCTGCTCACTAGGCAAATAACTAGGGAAAAGTCACAATGTAACCCAGCAAGAGACACACTGGACCTGATAAAGAGGAAAAGAAGTATTCTCCAAATGAGCTCTCAGCATGTGATGGTAAGAACTGAGAGAAAACACATGGGGCTGGATTCTGAGGATACTTAATCAAGGGGCTTGAACATCATGTTTGATTAGGAATAGCTTATCAATTTGGGAGCACTCTCCCAGGATACAAGATTTAACACCCTGGCAAGGACTTTGGAAGATAATGTGAATATGTTACTAGGATAATACCTAGAGCATGGTAAAAATGATGATCCCCACAAAGTGAGCTAGAATAACTAGGACATATGGTTAAAAAGGGGGGTGGTAGAGGAAAAGAGTCAGAGAAGGGAATCATAATAAAGTAGATATACTATGCAAGGCTAAAAAACCAACTAGAGAACTATATTCCATGAAAGAACCAGATGGTACACCAATCACCAGAGTAATAAAAAATGCACTGGTGAGATGGGTGTCATTATCACTAAGAAGTTCAATGGTGGCTCTCCTCTGCAGGCCAGAATGGGAAGTTGGAGATTCCATTATAGTATTTGACTCACCAATAGCAGATGAATGATAAGATACTGAAACATTAAAATCCAGATGCCAGAAAAATAATGGATGTAATTATGTTGAGTGACAGCGTCAGGAGTGCAGGCAGGAGGGGCTGGACCTACAAAGGATTATGGAAATGGTTAATTATATACACCATCCCTGCATGGGGGTGTGGACAATAAATGAGCAGCCAACAAGGCTGTAAATATACATAATCAAAATGTAAATATACATAATCAAAAGATATCAAGGAAAGATAAATGAAGTGACACCTTGCAAAGATGAGAATCAAGGAGGAAGTCTGTCACCCTGATATAAGGCCACAATTCCTTGCTCAGTTTCCAGGCCTGAGCCAGGTTTTAGACCCAGAAGCCACTGACTGAAAACGAGGGTGGGCCCCAGGAAAAAGGGCTTTCTAACACCACACAAGAGTACATACTAATCATTCCCCCAAAGTGACCTATTGCCATTTACTTGAGTAGCTGTACACTGAAGAAAGGAGATTACCCAAACAGAGAGTGGACACAAATTATGAGTTGATATTGACACCTGAAGTTAGCACCATGGCCCACCATTAGTATGAGGATACAGAAGGGCCAGGCAAAAAAATGTAGCCCTGGACTAGTAGTATGACTACACATAGTAATTAGCACGACTGACACAGAGGGTGCTTGGCCTGTGGGGCAAGAGCCATCATAGTGGGGAAGGCCAGGTAGAGAGCTCTGAAATTGCTCCACACTCCAAGCTAAGAAAAGAAATGAAAAATAATGTTACATCTAGAGCGGAGGGCAGAAATCAGTGCCATTGATATACCTGAAGGATGTAGACTTTGGGGATTCTCATCAGAACAGCATTTAATTCATAAGTCTGGCCCCTATAAAGAAACAGATGGATCCTGGAGGACGACAGTATGCTCCTGCAAACTCAAAAAGTAGAGTCCCAATTGCAGCTGCTATGTTAGATGTGTCATCTATGCTAGAGCAGATTAACACAACCTCAGAACATGCTAGGCAGCTATTGATCTGGCAAATGAATTCTTTTACATCCCCATCAGAAAAGAGGATTGGAAAGAGTTGCACTCACTTGAACGGACAGCAATACCTATTTGGAGTCTTGCCCTAGGGCTTTGGGGAAAAGACAGACCATGGGGCATTAAGTGACCATGCTGCTAGAACTGTCCCTCATGACCTGAGTTCTGTGAGACTCATGAAGTCGTAACATTGGATGGGCCCAGCAGAAGTTTATTTTAAATCAGAAGTGGTGCAGCCAGGATTGAGCACAAATAATTCTGGAGCACATGAACGAGTTGCAAAAGGAGGTAGGACACATGTCATCCACCACTGTTTCTGCACCAGCACTTCTCCCTCACCTGCACTGCAACAGGTAGGGCTGCCTGGGTGATTCCTCATGACCCATTAATGGATGAGAAGACCCCAAAGTTTCATTCACAGCTCAGTTTGATATGGAAGTGAAAGCTGAAAAAGAATGGTGGCAACAATACCACCTCACTCAGAGATGTCCTTGATAGACAAAGATGACTGGAAATCCCCCCAATGGGCCGAGCTTTGGGCAGTTTACAAGGTCATCCAGTTTATGTCAAAAGAAAAATGACCCAGGGTAAGAGTATCATGGACTTACGGGCAGTGGTAAGAACTTGGCTGATTAGCCAAGGGCCTGAAAAAAGAAAGATAGGAATCTCAGGAACACAGATTTCCAGAAAAGAAGGATTACTTCTTCTCTAGAGAGCACAAAATGATTATAATTTACCAAGATTATAGTGTAGCTCACTCTCTGCCTGTCCAATCCTTCTTCCTGCCCTCCCTCCCCCACGTGTTGAAGCCAAGAACACAACTTAATAAATCTCCAGCTCAGAGTCTGCTCCCTGGGGAGCAAACATTACCTAAAACACTGAAATACTAACTTTGTTCTCAGCTGTATCCCCAGTGCCTACTTCTGCCTGACACATATTAGGTTCTTAATAAATATTTGTTGAATAAATGATTGAACCCCAAAGAGACTGATTTGACAAGGGCCATGACAGAACTATTTCTGAGTTCTGTACCCTTATGTAAATTCTTGACTTCCTGGCTCTAATGCAGGTCTCAGTAGCCTGAGGAAGACCCAAATGGTGAGGGTAAGAAGATCATTCTTGCTATGGTCAGTCCCAAATTTTTATGACTGCAAACACACACACACACACACACACACTAACTCAAATAGACTTACCAAAACACACATTTTTGTCTGCATTTTTGACAGCTAGACTGCATATTAATAATTTGTAAAATCATCAATAACTCAAACTATCATTATTAAAGAGAAGTTACTGGACTTCCATTCTCAGTAAATCATCTTAGAAAAAAATAGCATTTCTTAGAGAATTAGATTTTTTCACACACACAAAATATAAATTACATGTTGTCATTCAGAATTCCTGGATTAAAATTTTCATGGATGCTCAAATGCAACACATCAGTAAAGTTGAAAACATGGTTCATATTGTAAAAACAATTTTTTCATACATCCAAAAAATAGAAATATAAATTTTGTTAAAATATAAGTAGTGTTGCTTACAAAGTCATTCACCAAAGAGTAAACCAGAAGGGAGGTTAAAAAATGTTCTCAGTGAAATTAGATGTCATGCATAACAGCATCCTTCCTATATGTGAGGAATTAACTACCTGCTTTTTGTCAAATTCTCTTTCTAACTTGCTCTCGTGTTCCACTTGCCTGAAAAGAGAGAGAACTGAAAGTTCTACCTGCATCATTTGTAGGATATTGAAAATTCTAATTTTTATCAAAATAATTTCATATGTAGATGGGCCAAAACAACTGGATTGAGGGGAACAACTTTTTTTTTTTTAAGATTGTATTTATTTGACAGAGAGAGACACAGTGAGAGAGGGAACACAAGCAGGGGGGAGGGGGAGAGGGAGAAGCAGGCTCCTGCTGAGCAGGGAGCCCGATGCAGGGCTCGATCCCAGGACCCTGGGATCATGACCTGAGCTGAAGGCAGACGCTTAATGACTGAGCCACCCAGGTGCCCCAGAAGAGAACAACTTAATAGAACTATGTTGACCTGATCTGGGTACAGGAAAGTACTAATGACTTCCAAAGTGCCCCAAACCTGTGGTGGCAGCAGCAGGAGCATGACTTGGTTTTCTCATGTACAACCTAGTCATCTGGGACACTGAGGTGACAGCATTTTTTTTTTAATTTAATTTTATTATGTTATGTTAGTCACCATACATTACTTCATTAGTTTTTGATATAGTGTTCCATGATTCATTGTTTGTGCATAACACCCAGTGCTCCATTCAGTACGTGCCTTCTTTAATACCCATCACCAGACTAACCCATCTCCCCCACCTCCTCCCCTCTAGAACCCTCACTTTGTTTCTCAGAGTCCATAGTCTCTCATGGTTCGTCTCCTCCTCTGATTCCCCCCCTTCATTTTTCCCTTCCTACTATCTTCTCTCTCTCTCTGTTTTTTAACATATAATGTATTATTTGTTTCAGAAGTGGGTCTGTGATTCATCAATCTTACACAATTCACAGCGCTCACCATAGCACATACCCTCCCCAGTGTCTATCACCCAGCCACCCCATCCCTCCCACCCCCCACCACTCCAACAACCCTCAGTTTGTTTCCTGAGATTAAGAATTCCTCATATTAGTGAGAGCATATGATACATGTCTTTCTCTGATTGACTTACTTTGCTTAGCATAATACCCTCTAGTTCCATCCACATTGTCGCAAATGGCAAGATTTTGTTTTCTTGATGACTGCATAATATTCCATTGTGTATATATATACCACATCTTCTTTATCCATTCATCCATCGATGGACATCTTGGCTCTTTCCACAGTTTGGCTATTGTGGACATTGCTGCCATAAACATTGGGGTGCACGTACTCCTTTGGCTCACTACATTTGTATCTTCGGGGTAAATACCCAGTACTGCAATTGCTGGGTTGTATGGTAGCTCTATTTGCAACTTTTTGAGGAAGCTCCATACTATTTTCCAGAGGGGCTGCACCAGCTTGCATTCCCACCAACAGTGTAGGTGGGAGGAGGGTAGGAGGGTTTCCCTTTCTCCACATCCTCGCCAACATCTGTTGTTTCCTGACTTGTTAATTTTAGCCATTCTGACTGGTGTGAGGTGGTATCTCACTGAGGTTTTGATTTGGATTTCCCTGATGCCGACCGATGTTGAGCACTTTTTCATGTGTCTGTTGGCCATTTGGATGTCTTCTTTGGAAAAATGTCTTCTGCCCATTTCTTGATTGGATTTTTTGTTCTTTGGGTGTTGAGTTTGATAAGTTCTTTATAGATTTTGGATACTGGCCCGTTATCTGATATATCATTTGCAAATATCTTCTCCCACTCTGTAGGTGTCTTTTGGTTTTGTTGACTGTTTCCTTTGCTGTGCAAAAGCTTTTTATCCTGATGAAGTCCCAATAGTTCATTTTTGCCCTTGCTTCCCTTGCCTTTGGTAATGTTTCTAGGAAGAAGTTGCTGCAGCTGAGGTTGAAGAGGTTGCTGCCTGTGTTCTCCTCTAGAATTTTGATGGACTCCTGTCTCACACTTAAGTGTTTCATCCATTTTGAGTTTATTTTTGTGTGTGGTGTAAGGAAATTGTCCAGTTTCATCCTTCTGCATGTGGCTGTCCAATTTTCCCAACACCATTTGTTGAAGAGACTTTTTTCCATTGGACATTCTTTCCTGCTTTGTTGAAGATTAGTTGACCATAGAGTTGAGGGTCCATTTCTGGGCTCTCTATTCTGTTTTTGTGCCAGTACCATATTGTCTTGATGATTACAGCTTTGTAATAGAGCTTGAAGTCTGGAATTGTGATGCCACCAGCTTTGCTTTTCTTTTTCAACATTCCTCCGGCTATTCAGGGACTTTTCTGGTCCAATACAAATTTTAGGATTATTTGTTCCATTTCTTTGAAAAAAGTTGGTGGTATTTTGATAGGGATTGCATTAAAGGTGTAGATTGCTCTAGGTAGCATTGACATCTTCACAATATTTGTTCTTCCAATCCATGAACATGGAACGTTTTTCCATTTCTTTGTGTCTTCCTCAATTTCCCTCATGCGTATTTTATAGTTTTCTGAGTACAGATTTCTTGCCTCTTTGGTTAGATTTATTCCTAGGTATCTTATGGTTTTGGGTGCAATTGTAAATGGGATCAACTCCTTAATTTCTTTTTTCTTCTGTTTTGTTGTTGCTGTATATAAATGCAACTGATTTCTGTGCATTGATTTTATATCCTGTCATTTTACTGAATTCCTGTATGAGTTCTAGCAGTTTTGGGGTGGAATCTTTTGGGTTTTCCACATAAAGTATCATATCATCGGCAAAGAGTGAGAGTTTGACTTCTTATTAGCCAATTCGGATGCCTTTTATTTCTTTTTGTTGTCTGGTTGCTGTGCCTAGGACTTCTAGTACTATGTTGAATAGCAGTGGTGATAGTGGACATCCCTGCCATGTTCTTGACCTTAGGAGGAAAGCTTTCAGTTTTTCCCCATTGAGAATGATATTCCCTGTGGGTTTTTCATAGATGGCTTTTATGATATTGAGGTATGTACCCTCTATCCTTACACTGTGAAGAGTTTTAATCAAGAAAGGATGCTGTACCTTATCAAATGCTTTTTCTGCATCTATTGAGGTGACAGTATTTTAATAGTCCACTATAGATGGTAAGTAGTAATTCATATATTCCAGTATTTGTGGTCTGAATCAATGCTAAATTTTAAGGTAATCTCTATTGTTGGTTCATCTTTCATTTATTTGTTTAATTGTTAAAGTAGTTGATCACATTTACTAGGTTATAAAACACATACTGTAAAAAAAAAATGCTAAGGTAGAAAATTATAGTTCTTCCCCTTCCTTCCCCATTTCAAGTCATACATCATCATTATGAACAGGCCATGTGGCGGGGGTAGAGGTGCATAAATACTTTTATATGCATTGATTTTTATATAAATGAGATCATAAAATCATCCCTAATAGTTCCTAATTAGGCATGACAGATGGGTATCCCTGAGACCACCATTTGGTAATTGCAAAACAGATATCATAAAAATACATAAAGAGAAAGAAAACTGCCTGATAGCAGCCGGATTCTCCTCGCTCCTCTACCTGGCAGTTTCATTAGGTTTGAGGAATTCTCTCAGGTCAAAAAGATATTAGATGTGTGAACAAGAAATGTGACATTTTATTTCTAAACAATCCATCTGTAGAATCTGAATCTGATGTGAAATCCTGCTCAATTAAAGAACGAGTTAAATATAGTATTTTGCAAATAACAAACAGGTGTTGATGAATATACTGTATGCTGGTTCTGTTAAAAATGCAAAACAGAGACAAAATATATGCTTAACTGCTTTAACTGTTTTAATTTTGTTTCCTGAAGCCATACATCATCTGGCTAGGTGATTGATGATATCATTTAAATTCAATTCCCCCCCCAAAAAATGGTCCATTAGGTTGCAAATAAAATTGTCATATTTTCCACTTAGAAAAAGAAAAGGTAGAAGATGAATAAATTAGTAGGCTAAGATCTGCCCTCAGGGAATCTTGCATTAAGACTTTTTAAAATAATGAGCAGTGTGGTGGAATCAGCAGTGGCATCAGCACTAGGAGGTAACCTGGGGGAAATTGCTCAACCTCCTTGGGCTTCATTCTCCTCATCTATAAAGTGGGGGTAAAAAATCCAAAACCAAAACCCAAAAAGTTCCCCTCCACCAAGACCCCAAAACCAAAAGAAACTCAAAGGTTGTTTAAAAGACCAGAATAAGATAGCAACCATGAAATGGCATTGTGAAACAAAATAGCATCATTAGTAATGGTTAATAATAAAATAAAATCTTGGCATCCCTCTTTGTTTTTATTTCATTTCCTCAGGAACCCCAAATCTAGAATATTTTTATTTCTCTTCTTTTTCTTAATTTGTAAGGGAAAGTATGAGTTTTGAGAAACTATCCCATTCCTCTAGATGTTACCTGTAAATGTAAAGTATAAGCATTTATCTAATCAAATCAACACATCTTCACTGAGGCTCTCATGTGTGCCTTGCGTTGCATCAAGTATTGGAAGGAGAGAAGAAATGCAGAGCCATGTTACTTTACAGGGCTTTATGAAATAGAATCACATTAAGCAAAGCCTGCTTCCAGCATAGATGGTACTGAACATTTGAGTCATGCTTTTAAAAGGTCTGAAGCTTCTTTTTCTCTATCCACCTGTGTTGCTTCTATAGGTCCATCTCCCTGCCTTCCTATACAGGAGGCAGGCCTATCTGGCTACATCAAGTGGGCTCCTTTGCCCTGGTCGAGTGCAGTGTAGCAAAGCCTTGCAGGCAAATGGGGGTGGGAGGGAGGGGGTGAAGTTGAGGTATTTTCTCAGCCCCCACCTGTGCACTGGCTGTGTGCCTCGGCTGAAGGTCACAGCTTCTTCTCTGTTTCTGTTCTGGGGATTACTCCTATCTCCACCCTTGCTAATCTAGGAGTGTTAATGGTATCTGGGCACTGTTTTTCCATTTATGCTTTCCCTGCACCCTATGCACCTTTGGAAATATTCTCTTTAGTAGACTCTCCTCAAATTACTCAATGTAAACGCCCTTCTGTTTGCTGCCAAAACCCTGACCCATACACCCTCCCACCCCCAACCTCCCATCCACCTCTACCTACCACCTACCCGTTCCCAATTCTAGGTAGTACTTGGTTTGGCGTCTCCATACCAGTGACATAGGAACTTGCAGACCTCTTAAAATACATGTATGACTTCTCAAGAGTTCCTGGAGAAAGCACTGGTTTATTCAGTATTCCACCCCCACTTTCCAAAATAAGAACCCAATGCATTAACCCTTTCTCTGTCTAAAGAAACGTGATTCTTCTTAGAAAGAAGTCAAAATAACAATTATACGTTATCTTTTGTTTTTGTAATTTGTTATGTATTACAAAATTCTAGTGGTCTACAAGACATAAGTTCTTAGGACTGAAAACAAAACAAAACAAAACAAAGAGTTGAATCCAGTGCTTTCATTTTATAAATGAACGAAGCAAAATTTAGAGAACTTAAGTGATTTACTCCAGGCCATACAACTTTCGTTGACCAAAGCTACAATCTGCTTCCTGAGTCCTAACCCAATGTTATTTTTCTGCCAAACACCTTACCCAGCTTACACTATCTTTTACAGAAAATAATGAGAAATAACATGTCATGTGCCTGAATAGGAAGACTTTTCTGAGAATTTGTTCCTAAAGGCAGGAAAGAAATTACAGACTTTTGAGATATTAGAGCTAGAAGATACTTTCAGACTCTCCCTGAGTTGATAGGCAGAGAATCAGAGCCCTGGGAAAGATCAGTATCTTGTGCTTCCATGTTCCCTGAAGTATTTCCCCCAACATTTTCAGGATCTCAAAGGGAACTTTGAATAATTTCATAGCCAGGGTGTCTCTATAAATCTGTTATTATTCACGATGATAGGATTTTAAGACTCAAAGAGGTAGTAAGATATGGAATAACAAAAAAGCAAAATATGCCATCTGATAGAAAACTTCTCAAGAGCTAACCTGTAAATTGAAATATGAGTTAGTTAGCAGCTCCTTTTATACTGGCTTGATGGTAGCTGACAAAGGCTCTCTGAAAGAAGACATCCTTGACCAGTGAACTTGCAAAGAGGTAATGCACTATTCCATCAGTATGCACCCTGGTGCAAACGTTTGTTTGCATGGGATGCCATCCCCCATGCAAAACATTCAAGATAAAGTTTTCAGTGTCTGTCTGAGGAAGAAGCGACTGCCATTCAATCCACAGGAATACTTTCTCAGTGTCAAAAGATGCTATTAACACTGAGCTGGCATCATTTTTCATCTTAAAGAGGATATTAAATAAGCACAGTGAATTCATACAGGTGAGCCTCCATGTACTAGCCATAAAATAGCACATTGTTCGGGTTGAATTCTTTTATTAATGCTTATTCTGTGAGTCAATTGGCCAATAACTTTGCCAAATTGTTGATGTCTATATTGAGGAAGGCCATGAAATTGAGGTCCATGGCCCCCACTATGATAAAATCAGCTCCAATTTTCTTCTTCTGCCATTATCAGTGCGTACACTGGAATTTGGACAGAGACCCTTGGGTTTTGTCCTTAGGTGTCCCTTTCAAACAACCCCGGGCTACTCATCCCTTGTAGCTGGTCATTACCCTTTGCTCACCTCTAGAATAGAAAGACCTCTTTGAGCACAGGCATTTGCTCAGTCAGGTTAAGAGATGGGAGGAGAACGAAAAGATATCTCCAAATCAGAGACCCTATTGAGGAATTCATAGATTAGGGCGGTGATTGGACTGGATGATCCCCAAGGTCCCTTCAAACCTTCTAATCTTCCGGTTTAGTACCGTAACATATGTCTCTGCTGTGGTCTGCAGATTGATTACAGCTGAATGTAATCCACAGAGGTTTGCTACAGAATAATCTACACTTCTGAGTCTTTCTGCAAAACATTCCTGCTCTTCCTACCCCACTCTACCCTCCATCCCGAATGTCAGTGCTCGGACTTTGTGAGACTTCCCTAGCCAAGGGAGGGTTGGCAAAGGATGGCAGAGGATTTCCCAGGCCTATTTGAACCCCCCCCCAAATTCCTCCTTCTGTTTGAAACCCCCAAAACTGCCTGCAAAGCTAGAGAGTCCAGGAGTGCAGCCCATGGGTCCTGCTGGAATGTTTTACCCAGTTTAGTGTAGAGTGAGGGCCATGAATTTATAGTCCTGGGTCTGAATCCTGGTAGAACCTTAGCCAACTGACTAACCTTTCTGAGAGTCAGTGCTTTCATCTAGAAAACTGAATACAGATATTTACCCTGAGGGGTGAATGAAGGGTTAAAAGAGATACTACATGAGGCTTGCATTGAAGTTCAGTTTTAGCCCTAGGGTTTAGCCAAAATCTGGCAGTCAACTTCAACATTGGCCTTGATCTTTAGAAGGGATCATAGACAATTTACCTACATCATCATCATTTCTGGCATCCCCCACCTTGAGAGTGATCAATGATTGTGTGTTCTCATCAGTTACACAAGATCAATATGACACACAACAAGACTGGTAATAAGAGGCATAAGGAATTCTATTCAGACGCATCATTAATGTATGAATATTCACCTTCTAGTATAGGTAAATTATTCCTGATTCTGCTTTATTTTTCTATCTCGTCCTTATGACTACCTGCCTGAATAATATAACAACATTTATGTGTCTTTTATAAATTGCCCATCTCCCTAACCATAAGTAAGCTACACCCTGGCAGAAATTTCATTTGTTTTGTTCCCTGCAGTATCCCAAATGCCGAGTACAGTGCCAACTCCTTCATAGGTATGCAGTAAATTATTGTTGAATGAATGAATATTGCAGCAGGTTCTAATCTCTATCCTCATTCTCAGGTATGCAGGAACAATCATTTTCTTTGTTTTTCTATAACTGAACTGAGCTGCTCTTCACCAGATTAGCAATGTGGGATTCAGCTCCATTTATCTTTTCTTTCTTTCTTTCTTTCTTTCTTTCTTTCTTTCTTTCTTTCTTTCTTTCTTTCTTTTTCTTTCTTTCTTTCTTCTTTCTTTCTCCTTCTTTCTTTCTTCCCCTTTTTTTTTTTGAAAGAAGGAGTGAGCACAAGCCGGTGGGGAGGGGCAGAGGGAGAGGGAGAGTAAGAATCTTAAGCAGATTCCATGCTCATCATGAAGCTTGATGCAGGGTTAAATCTCACGACCCTGAGATCATCACCTGAGCTGAAATCAAAAGTTGGATGCTTAACCGACTGACCCACCCAGGCGCCCCTCAGCTCCATTTTTCTATGATGGGGTCATCCATCATCCCTATGGTCTGGGGCCTTACATAGTATCAAGGCATTGGAGGGTGAGCACCACATCCTCCAGCCATCTTTCCGTGTTAAGACCCACAGAAATAGGCCCTCTGGTCACCTCTGAGTTATTTCTCCTACTCCCCCAGATCTAGATGTGCTCTCTCTGTTACTTCTGGCCTCTCCTGGACACATAGGAATCATTTGTAGCTCCCATGCCATACTAGAATTTAGGTGAATTCTGAGTATCTAAGGTTCATTCTGCCTATACATAATACTGTCACTTCTCTTCTGGAGCCTTCTCACCTACCCAGGACTCTACCCAGGAGAGGGCTAACAGACCCTCTGTTTTCAGATCCCACAAAGCTAGCTGCATTTTCCAGTGGCCCCACCCCCTTGGCCTGAGGCTAGGCTCAGAGAGCAGGGCACACAAACTTCTTAGGGATTCATTGGTGTTTCTTGTTGGACTATCTCCTATCTCCAGTGACAAAAATTTTGTCTTCATTGGACAGTCTGAGAATCTTCTCAGAGCCTGTACTTTTGAAGTTCAAAAGTCAGCAAAACAATTCCCTTTTCTCTGCTCTGTGTAGCTACCTTCTTCTTCTAAGCCAGTGAACACAAACTTCAGTTGGTCAAAACATGGGAGAAGGGTCAAGGAATAAGAGGAAATATGAGGAGGAAGCAATTATTTAGCATTTCCAAACCATCATAATGTGCTCACACACACACACACACACACACACACACACACAGTAAATAAAAAAATACCAGTCCAGTTGTTTCAGCCTCTCAGTGAAAATCTCCAGCCTTCTCTTATTTAGGAAATGGTAGATCAATCTACATAAGAACTCTCAAACCCTCTTTTTAATAAACTAGTCTAGGTAATGCCAACAATATATATTAATAGACCAAAGAGCCAAACTTTTAACGTCTGGGCACCATATCAGGTGGCAGGCCCCCTGCTCATCCTCCCCAACCTGCTAAACTCTAAGAAATCTTTTCTGGTTCTCCCCCTCTCCCCCCACAAAAAACAAAAAAAAATGTCTCCAGTCCCTCTTTAGGGTCCCTCACTGTATCCTATTGCATTAAGTCATTTAAGTTAGGCTGCAAGTTATAGCAAACTCAAAAGAACAGAGGCTTAAACAAAAATATATTTACTCCTCTCTCATGTAAATGAAATTAGAAGGCAAGACACTCAAAGCTGGAAGCTGGCCTCACTATTACCAAGGATCTAGGTTCAGCGGTAAATCTGCTCTGCTGCCACACTGTTCTGTCCTCACATGACTTTCACCTCAGGTCCAAGCTGGCCGTTCCAGCTCCAGCTCCCACATTCCAGATAGCAGAAAAAGAAAAGGAGGCAATAAAGGAATGTCCCTTTACCTCCAGGAGACATCCAGACATCACACACAGAACTTATTATATCCCATTGGCTGTAACTTAATTGCAAGGACACACCGACCAATAAATGGAGTTTGTGAAAGAGTATTTTAGCTGAAGGGCAATGTCCCCAACAAAGACTTGAGGTTCTTTTTTTTTTTTTTTTTTTTTGTAAGAAAGAGGAATGGCTAGATACTAGAAGGCATCTAGCAGTTTCTTCCACTCCTTCTTGTGAAACAGTTACCACACTGGTTCACCTGTCTTCTCAAGCAGATAGCAAGTTCCTTGAAGAAAATAAATAAATAAAATAGTGTCTCATTCATATTTCTTTCCCACATTCTCACCCAGGACCTGACTGGAGTTACACTCGATAAATGTTTATTAGTAAAGGAGAATTCACAGCACCTGCAATATACCAGCTATTTGATAGATGTAGTCTCTAATTCTTAATTAAAATACAAAGCAAAACCCAATAAAAGTATGTTTAAGAAGGCCCTGTTTCCATTCTTATAAAAAATAAGAAACAGGTTCAGAAATATAAAGTTACTTACACAAGATCTCAGATCCTGTGAGTGGCAGTGGTTGGACTTAAAGAAAGCACTGCCTGACTCCAAAGTTGTACTTTTCTGCTATGTGGGCTCCCCTACCTGCTGCTTCTAGGGTCCCCCATGCCCCTGTCACTAATGTGACAGTCAGGGAGGCAACACAAGTTTCTAAACCTCAGCTTAGTGACCTGTTTCAGGGCCACTCCAGTGGACAAAATGACTAGTAAGAGCAATGCATCCTGAGCTCTTGAGGTGGAAAGGGAGAAGCATCTCTTTTATTCACCATGAAAACCCTTCTCTGTTTGATCTTGCATGTTACCAATACTCCAACCATTCCTTCACGCCAAGTCCTATGCCAAGGACCAGCTGATAAGACCATGTTCTGCCCTGCTTTGATGACTACTTATTTCCTTTGCATGGAGTTTTGCTCATCCTAGTATCTTGAGATGAAGAGGGACCTGGTACCTGGACCACCAAGACTGATGCTTAGAGTCCATTCTTATCCAAGATTTCTGCCCCACTTGGAGAGACTCTGATTGCTATCCTTGGCTCTCACCATTGCTTTGGTCACAAAAATATAGATCCTCCCGGCCTCCTACTCTCCATCTTGATAGTGCCTTAAAATAGCTCACTATCTAAAAATCTATTCCCTCAAATCCACTGATTTAGTATATTCTATTTCTAATAATATAACACAAATTATCTCTAAGCATATGTAACCACATAATTATATCTTTATAAACCCTCTAACCAAATACATTTTATATGCTTATTAATTAAACTAATACAATTCCCAATAAAATTTCATACTAATATATATTACATATCACATCGCACTTTTTTGCCTTTCTAACAGAGAAATTCTTGAATATATTTAGCATATGACTATACAACTAGAATTAGTCACAGATCAAGATTAGAATGTAAGATCTTTGGAGGAATGGACTAACTGAATGTCTTCAATGTCTATATTCTCTGGTCCTCTCCTTGCCATGCATCATATCAACTATCACTTATTCCTCAGATCCATGAGGAATAGCAAAGTCTAGCATCAGTGAATCAGGGCCCAGCTCTAAATGTTCATTGGATGATATTCAGCAGAAAATTACAATATTATAAATATAAACAATATTATAACCTTATGATATAATATAATGCAGAGTGCTTTTCCTTCTGAAAAACAATTTGACTTAGGAAAAGAAGGTTTTGTTCATGTGTAGGTCCTACGTTTTCTGACCAAGCCAGGTGGCAATGAATGACAGCTTGAGAACATTTTTCTTACCAGAATGGTGAACTGCCCACCCAAGGGTGGACATTTCTCATTTTCCCCAGGAAGTGTTCATGGGGGCCCTGCCATGTTCTGACCAAAACTTCGATTAGTGTCAGCAAGGGACAAATCCAAATACCACTGGCATCCCCTGGGCACAGAGTTGAGACACAAATCTCAAGGGCTTTCGAGTTCCGGGAATCTGGAATAGGTCTGGAAATCCTAAATTTTAAAAGAAGAATTTGAAACCATAAAAACAATTTCATTTTACCTAAATTCAAGAAATAGGTATTGAGTGCCTACTACGCACTCAAAACAATACTAGGTACCAGAAACACATAGATGGGAAGACACACTTCACACCCTCAATGGGTTTACAGACTACAGAGGGAGATAGAGCTACCCATAATTAGCATTAATGCATGTCATCCTGTGCCATGCATTCCAATAAAGGCATAAGAATAATAACAAGAACAAGAATAAAAATATAAATACAAATACAAACACAAACACAAGAATGGCTAATATTTGCTTAATGCTTACTGTGAGCTCTAAAGGCATTCTCTCATTTATTCCTCACGGCAACCTATAAGGTGCAAGTCAGGACTCTCCATTCTGCAAACTAGGAAATGCTATTGAGATGAACAGAACAACAAACTCTGCCTTCAGGCACTGAGAAAGGCTTCATGGAGGAAGTAACATTTGTTGGGATCATCAAATCTGGTCCTGGTATAGCCCCCAGCAGGCAGCAATGGAACTTCATAATAAAGTCACTAATAGAAATTACATACTGAGGGATTTCCGATGCAATTGCTAATGGGGAAACTGCTTCTACTAGATGACTAAATATGTTGTTCTGGGTCATTAAAATTGTATTATGCATATGCTGAGGTTGGGATTAGCTAAAACATTATAGAGGGCTGCTAATCTGATCACTAGACCATGTTCAGTAAATTTGTTCAGGGATGAGCCAAAGTTAAAAGTATAAAATCCAGCTGTAAATAAGGAAATAATTGGACTGCCTGCATCAGTTGATGGGAGTCTGTGGCCAGCTGGAAGCTTTTTAAAAATTTATTTTTCATGAAATATTTCATACATTCAAAAAGTATGTCTAGTGAATAGCTAAGGTATAAAGAATGATTAAGTGAGCATCCGTATGCCCAAGCCAGCCTAAGAAATAGCAAATTACTAATTCTGGCAAAGCCCCTGATATCCTTCCCCATTAGTTTTTCTTATTTCCTCCCTCCCCACCAACAGTTATGGCTTTTTAAGATAGTTTTATTCCATATGCAGGTAATCCAGAAATATATGCTACTCATTTTTGTACTTTTGAAATTTATTAAGTAGAATCCCACTCTGTGTCCTTCCGTGATTTACTTTCTTTACTCCATATAATGATTTTGGTTCTCATCATGTTGAAGCATGAAGCTGCATTCAATTATCTTCACTTCTACATGGTGTACAAATCATTGATCCATTCTCCTGTCCGTGGACATTTGAATAGACATTTGTGTAAACACAGTATGAATGTTTTTATACCTTATGCACATGAGCAAGCTTTTCTCTATATACGTATACCCCTAAGAATGAAATTGCTAGTTATGGGGTATGTTTTGTTCAAGGTTTAAGAAGAATGTCAGGGCGCCTAGGTGGCTCCGATGGTTAAGCATCTGCCTTCGGCTCAGGTCATGATCTCCAGGTCCTGGGATCGAGCCTCACGTCAGGCTCCCGGCTCAGCGAGGAGTCTGCCTCTCCCTCTCCCTCTGCCTCTCCCCCCTGCTCATGCTCTCTCTCTGTATCAAATAAATAAAAATAATAATAAAAAGAATGTCAAATAATGTTCCAAAGTGGTTGTACTGATTTACACCCTCACATTCTCATCAGGTCTAATATGGTCCAACTTTGTCAGTCTAATGGGTGTAAGAAACAAATTCGGTTAGGTTTAATTTGGGTTTCTCTGGTTACTAATCAGGTGAAATATTTTCATATATTTACTAGCATCAGGGGTACTTGTTCTGTAGAATGTCTTTTTCATGCCTTTTGCCCATTTTCTTTTAGGTTTTTTTTTTTTATCTGCCTACTGATATACATAAAATGTTGTGTTAATATAACCAAATTTATTTCCTTTCTTTTATAGCTTCTATCTTGTGTGAACTGTTTAAACATACTTCCCGGAGGTAAAGATTTTATCCTATATTCTCTTTTAGAAGCTTTAAACTTTTTTTCACTTTTAAACTTTTAATTCACCTGAACTAGATTTGTTTAGAATATGCAGCAGAGACCAAATCTGACTTGTTTCCACAGGGATAACGAATTGTCCCAACACCATTTCTCTGTATAGTCCCATCTTCCCCCTGAGTCTGCGATGTGAACTCTGCAAAGTCAGGCTTCTATATGGGGCGGCTCTATTCTAGGCTCTTCATTCCGTTTAGGTGATCTTTGTGTAGCCATCCACCAAACTAACAGAAAGCTTGACAACAAATCCTTACAGCTGGTAGGTCAGTTCTCTTACGTTTTTTTTTTTCAAGCTCTTCTTGGCTGTTTGTTTGCCCTTTCCTCTTTCATATACACTTAGATGCTATCTACCAAGTTTCATCAAAAATTCAATTGCTATTTTAACAGATCAATTACGGAAAACCTGATCACCTTATCTAGAAACATGTCGTGTCTCCATTTATTTAGGTCTTCTTTAATGTCTTTCAGTAAATCGTGTGCTTTTCCACATAAAAAGCTGACGTCTTTTGTTACATTTCTTCCTTGGTATCATATTTTTAAATGTATTTTACAGAAATTAAACAATACTTTATAACTATTGGTTGCTATTGTGTGGCTATGCAGTTGATCTTATATCTAGCAATCTTGTTAAACTCTCATGATGTGTGTATGTGTATACATGTGTACTCTACTTGGACAACTTCCATGTCATCTCTGAATAATTAGTTTTGCTTATTTCTTTCCAATCATGGCAACTTTTATTTCTTTTTCTTACCTTACTTCAATGGCTAGAGCCTCCAGTACAATGTTGAATAAAAGTTACAACACTTGGCTTCAAAAAAATGGGATAAATCAATCACCCTCCTGCACAGGAGCCATGCTAACCTACTTGGACTCACTCCATTGTTAGTGTATGAGCTGCCAGATGGAGACACAGCTAAGGTCTGCTCTCCCGGGTGGTGGTTGGCCCCTCCTGGGTGGACATGCAGGGACCCCAGGAGATGATTGCTTTGGCAGCTCTGCTTTCCAAGGAGGTACTGTTTCCAAGGCAATGAGTTCCAGTTCCTGGACTGGAATTAGCCGTTGGACCATATCTCCCTCTAGCCCCCCTCCTTGAATAAAATCTTCATCCCATAAGCAGCCATGCCATTTGTCTGTGTTTTCTCACTTCAACTACCTTGAGAAGTGAAGCATCACTTCTGCCACAAGGTGAGGAGCAGGAGATCCCAGGCAAACAGCCTGTCAATCCCCCCGAGGATCAAATTTGCATTAGGTACTAATACATCTGATTATCTTGCTAGCCCCAGATGTGTCACCTTTATTACCTAAGTAACCAAGTGAATGCACTTGGGCCTTTCAGCATGCAGTCTCTTGCCTTTCCTTCTAAATCCCTATTAGACAAATTGGAATTTCAGCAGCCAGGGACAGATTTGGGTCCACGCTACTTTTTCCTGGCTTATTCGAGTGAAATTGAGCATTGCAGTTTAAACTCCAGTCGGTATATAATTTATTGCATACACGGGGATGCTGAGAGCGAAGAGGGTGCTAAGTAGAGAAGATGCCTGAACTCAGGCATAACACGGGCTCTCCTAAAAAGCCAGACTAGCCACCCACCGCAGCTCTCCTCCTTTCATAAACGCCATTCCTTTCCGCAGCTCCTCTCCCCGACAACGGGTCCTCCTGTCAGATCTTGTCCTTCATTCACACGTCTCTGGGTTCTACCTTGTGAGGGATCCACCCAGCCACCATCCAACCTGCCAGGCCACAGCAAGCTGGGAAGCTGCCATGAGGTACAGATTAAGTACCCATTGAAAATGATTTGAAAGAAACTCCGACTGACTCGAATGTTGTGCTCCAATCCTTTGTAGTGTTGCAGATAAGGCTCTAATCTTCTCATCTATACTTCTCTTTCCAAATTACATTACCCAAATGTCCTGTTACAGTGGATGGCATACATTACTTAACACATACATACACACATATACCATAAATGATGTATTTGTCCTTCATTGGGGAAATTTGCTGTAAACAGCACCACATCAAGTTGCTCTTGGGGATGTGTTTTGTGCTTTATTGGTGACACTCAGAGGAAAGCATTTTAGTTATTTTTCAAAAAGCATTTAAATGGGCTTCTAGCTTATTCTGCCAGCCTGACAGGACTGCTGGGCATCTGTCTCCAAACGCCTCTGCCACAAGCCAACATCATTCTACACCAGAGTTATCACTTATTAATTGCATTTTAATTGGTTTCAACTATTACCAGCTAACAGAAAGAGACGACCATCAAGTGCAGTAGGTGTGAACTTGAAAGAGAATGGAGTAGGAAGTACTCCAGTTGAAGAACTGGCTCATCTGAAACAGATAATGTAAGCTCCACAAACCACATTTCCAGATACTTCAGATAGTATCCTAATGGTCTTCAGTTTTAGATTTGCATAAGCAATTTCAAAATGTATCTATAAAGAAAGATGGATCTAAAGAGCTGTATTCAAGACAAGTCTAGGGCGCCTGGGTGGCTCAGTTGGTTAAGCGACTGCCTTCGGCTCAGGTCATGATCCTGGAGTCCCAGGATTGAGTCCCGCATCGGGCTCCCTGCTCGGCAGAGAGTCTGCTTCTCCCTCTGACCCTCCCCCCTCTCATGTGTTCTCTCTCTCTCATTCTCTCTCTCTCTCTCAAATAAATAAATAAAATCTTAAAAAAAAAAAAAAAAAGACCACCAAGTCTAGTCTTGCCGGTACATGGAGAAGGAAAAACTCATAAAAGAACAAATGACAAAAATAATGAACATTTATTGAGTTCCTACCATATGCCAAGTTCTTATCTTCTCAAGAGCTAAACAGTTATTATCTCATTTAAGTTTCATGCCCCTACGATGTAGGTACAATTGTTATCTCCATTTTACAGATGAGAAAACTGAGGAACTTGCTTGAGGTCAATCATACAGTGATAGAACTGGGATTTGATTCCAGAGAGGTGCCCTTATACCCCAGTATACAGTACGTCTTGCTGTATGTATGTGTTAAGTGCCAAACTTCCGAAGCTGGCCTTCAGAATCTCTTGCCACCTTTGCCTGCAGATTCACTCGGCATGCCTAAGACATGATTTTACCCATGCCCCGGGGCTATAGTAACATACGAACTTATTTACTCATCCACACATCGATTCATCCACCAAAAATATATACTGCTACAGCTATTCAAAGAAGGGAGCCTCACTTTCAGACTGTGATAATAAAGGAGATTTCACAGGTGAGGCTACAGTTGACCTATTTCTTCTAAAAGTGAGAACAGTAATCTTTCCAAGTTAGAAGAAATAGAATGTGACAAGAGGCAAGGTTTGGAAAGCATAAGGATTGCTTAGGAAATATGGTGGTACAATGTGGACACAGCATAACACACTGTGATAGGAAATTCATTTGGGAAGTTGGGCTGGGCCAGTTCATAGAAGTTATCAGATTAATCCAGGCAGCCACACACATCCCAGAAAGAGGGATAGTTCCATGAAGTCAGGAACCATGACATTCATCTTAGTAACCCCCCTCTCCTATACAAGGTATTGCGTGGTGTCTAGCTCACTATAGACACTTATAAATATGCTAAACCTATAAAGGACTGAAGTGTCAGTTTTCCCAAAGCAATATGCCTTTTTAAAAAACATAGATCAAAACCTTAAATGAAAGAAAGTGCATTCAAGTGGTGTAGTGGGGCTCACAAAGACGATAGAAAAGAATTTTAGGAGCTGGCAGCATCTCGCCAGAATTCCTAAAATTGCATGAACTAATAATAACTAACATTTTTTGTGCTTATGTTATGTGCCAGCCAGTGTGCTCAGTGTTACATTTAGCATCTCATTCAACCTCGACAAACCTTATGAATATAACAAACTAATATACCCAGTGTCCTTTCGGGGATGTTAGGAGCCGTTAGTAATCTCTGTCACATTAAACTAAAATTAGTGTGTAACCAGAAATTACAGAAGCCTCTAATTCAGGATTATCCCAAGTCTGACCACTCTTCAAGGCTTGGCAACACTGGAAACCTTCTGCATGAGCATACACATAGTTAACATCCACACTATTTAGGGGAACAAATACAATATCGTTAGTGTTGTCTTGAATTATCAGGGTTTTCGACAAACGCTATGCTTGCTTTTGAATTACTATACTTTATTAGCTTCATTATTTTTACTTCAATTTTTGTGAGTTAATAATTTTAAAATTGGTAATGACTTTTTTAGGGGGCCTATAATTTTTCAGGAACTAACATGGAAGAGCTTGAGTATAGTGTTCATTATTCTGTTCTCCAATTTTTTTTTTTTACCATAGAGTATTTTTTTACACTGGAAAGTGGGAATGGGTAAGATAAATGAATCAAGGAATCTTTGGTCCACCTAAGCAGGTATCTAAAAACAAAAACAAAAAAACTTACCTAAAAGAAGAAAGCTAAGTAAATATTGTCCACCATTCCCCCCTTTGCTCAGAGCTGACATCTCTAATCAGTTATAAGATGCAGATTCAGAATCCTTCTTAACCTAGTATTCCAGAAGCATGTGGGCAAAGGAGTCGAATCTTATTTGCAATCTGGAGTATCCTCCAATCTTAGATTAGAAAAAAAAATCTGCAACATAATTACTGGTTTAAGTCATTGTTTTGGCGGGCACATTTAGGACTATCTGACACAATCAACATCTTCACTCACATAGCCATGTTTAGGCATCAGGCTAAGGCTTTAGACATTGTCTCCTTTAGTTCTCACAATAACCAAAAGAGGCAAGGACAACTAATCCCTACTTTGCAAGAGTTTCAAGTCTCAGAAGTGAATCATATTTCCAAGCTACTGACTTGATAATCCCCAGATCCTAACAGCTAATGGAATCTCAGTCCTTGGACAGAGGAAGGAGTCCCTAGAAGAATTTTCTAGAAAATTTTCCAATAGCAAGTATGTAAGTGATCCAGAAGAAATGTGAATGCAAGTGCAATCAACAAAATATATTCATAAAGGATAAGGAGGCTGTATAGTGGAAGTTTTTCAAGACAGACAAGGTTAGAGCTGAAATTAAGCCTCTAGATACGATATAGATTAAGAACAGAAATATTCTGCAGGAGTGTGCATTATGTCAGAGAACGGGACAGGTACTTTCATCAGACTTAATTGCCACCATTGGGAGGTTAGTGTTATTAGCCCCTTCTACAAAGAAGAAAAATAATAATCAGCAAAATTAAGTTCCTTTCAAAAGTCTCACCACTAGGGATTCAAAACAAACCCGCGTTGCCTGAATCCAAAGCCCACATTTAGGACTGGCCAAGGTCTGTGGCAGACTCAAGAACCTAATGTAAGCAACGCTTAGGGTTAAGTATTGAGGAAGAAAACAGTGTTATCGACACATTTGAACACTGTCTTATCCAATAGCTTTTTATTTTAAGCAAACATGTCTTCTCTCTAGTAGGGCAAACTCTTATCCTTTCTCACCCAAAGTACAGGTGCCATTTACTGCATTGTATTGTCATCAGACAAATCACATTAGGGATTATTTCTGCTCCAGACTTGCCAGGGAAAATGCAGCAGGAAATGTCACCTTTCCATTTCTCATCTTAAAGATGACAACTTTAAATAAGAACCGAAATTCATGCAGGTAAACCCATCTGTGCTGAGCACAAAAGTACACAGTCTTCAGGTTGAATTATGTCAGCATTTAAGCTTTTTGAGTCAGATGGCCAGCTTTGCCAAATTATTAATGTGTTGGGTATTTTTATTTTCCCTTAGAAAGAGACAATTTAAGAAGGAAGTTCTCACTCTTGCCTCCTTAGAATCTTACATTTAAATCTAGGGTTTCTCAATGGCTCAGATTTTCCTGGCATTTTGAAAGCAGTCTGAGGTTAGAGACTGTACCTTTTTTCCTTCTTGTGCTTCATTGAAAACATACTCTCCTATTAATCCACTAATCATTGGGCAGCTCCCAAAATCAACTATGCTTTTTTATCTTCCCCATCCCCTTAGGATAATAACATTGGCTAAACTTCATTGAAATCTCACTTTGTTGATGTTCACAGACACTGCAGGGAAGTAGAAGACCACTATGAGTGTCAGGATTGGGAATCTGTTAATTTTCTGATGGCTTATTTTGCCTAATTAAAAGAAATTGAGGACAGATATCATTCTCTTCATAAAGTATTTCTCTAAATGGAGTACAACTTATACACCAATAAAATGTTTGTAAATTTCTCCTTTAGCAAGCAAATGAAAAATATAATTAATTTTATATGTATTTAAAGACTATATTGCTGGATTTTTATTCTAGTTTGATAGTTAAAATAATAAAGACCAGCTTTTCAGAGTTATTCGTCAAGCCTTCCATTTTATGTCATGTATAATAAGACTTAAAATTAGGAGCTTAAATGTAAAAACTAGACTCAAACATAATTACCCAACTTCTTATCCCCTAAATAAATACATTAGTTAATTTTTTTTTCTTGTCACGAGGAATAATACGTGCTTTTTGGAAAAGTTTTGCTAAAAAGAAAATAAAAAATAAAATTCACCCATAGTCTACCATCCAGAATTAAGCTCTGCTATTATTTTAATGTGGATATTCCTGTCTTTCATCTTTTCATATGAATTAAAATATAGTGTATTCATTGGATGTGGGCAAAGGAAACCTAATGAAAGAAATTAATGCAAAAGGTGGAGATTTACAATAAGGATAGTAGGATGTCTCCCTGAATTCATAAGAAGGTCTTAGAAACACACTGCAGGGAATTAGGAAAATCTGTTCTCTCCATCCTTCATCTCTGTTTCCTCATCCTATGGCAGAAAATGGCAAGGACCAACATCCTGTGATTTTTAAATCTTCTCTATTCAAGTGAGCATCCAGACTGAGACTGGACATTCTAGATCATAATCCCAAATCTCCCTGGGAAGAGAATAAGAATTCTTTAAAGAACCCATCCTGATTCAATCAGCCATGGACCGGGCATGCTTACATTCCATAAACATGGCTGCCTTCAACCTATCAGCATGTTTGAGATGAAGAAGGGCAGTAACCAGAAGAGAGGAATCACGTAAGCTGGCAAGACAGCCACAGATGTCCACTAGGAGTAGTTTTAATATTTTTATTTTGCAAAAGTGCAAATGAACCATACATACTGTTTTATAACTCCTCCTCCTCACTTGATGCCTGTTGGCTAACGTTCAAATGGGCTTCCTTTATTCCCTCTTTATTTTGGTTATCAATTAAACTTTCTCTGCATGTTTATTTCCCTGATACAGCACTTCCCAATCTCTCACATTATGGCACACACACATGGAAAATAATACTTTTTCTGCATAGTCAGTAAACTGGAGGAAATATAAGGGGATCTATAGGACTTGGAGCAAAATATATTTTCTTTATATTATGAAATTATGATTAAAAAGTAAAATAGGAAAAAAGTAAAATCGAGGAATACATTGAATATTGGATATGTATAAAGCTTCCAAATAAAATACTCTCAAGGTGTTTAATAAAAACTTGAACGTGCATCCACTCTTTTATCAGATTTTATGCTTGAAATAACTACACAAAATCCCTGATAAAGAATCTGTCATGGTGGAGCAACTGGGTGGCTCAGTCATTAAGTGTCTGCCTTCGGCTCAGGTCATGATCCCAGGGTCCTGGGATCGAGTCCCACATAGGGCTCCCTGCTCAGCGGGAAGCCTGCTTCTCCCTCTCCCACTCCCCCTGCTTGTGTTCCCTCTCTCACTGTGTCTCTGTCAAATAAATAAATAAAAGCTTAAAAAAAAAAAAAAGAATCTGTCATGGTGATATTTTCAAGTTCTTTATAGGAACCATCAATGAGAAATTTTGTTTGCACAAGTTGGTGATAAAAAAAAATTAAGGTATTTTTACAATTATGCAAAAATGTACACGTTTAAATTATATTTAAAGAAACTAACAGCTCTTCCTTTTTCTTTTTTGTGTTAATGTAACATTCAAATGTATTGTGATGATATGAATGGATTTTGAGTCCACTGAATTTTTTTCATATTATTTCAAAATTATATATATATATACACACACACATATATATCATAGATGTATATATGGCAATGTTCTAATTTTCAGGATGAGCATATAATCTTGGAGAGGTCATCCTGAAGATAGTTAAGTTGCCACTAGAAAGGTACTCCACCACAAAGGGACAGAAGCTTCAGATATGCGTGAAAACAGGAAGCCAGGAAGCCTCCACACTGGACCAACCTCAGCTGTAGTTACCACAGTATCCCCCCAACATTATCTTGTTAACCCCAGCTGCCGAAAGGGATATCCAGGTACGACAAGTACCTCCTTGCCCTTGCTCTGCACTGCGTAGTGAGCAGAATGCAAATGAGAGATGACACCCTGCCAGCCTGTAGGAGCTTGGGAGCACACCATCTGACCATGCCACCCTTCAAGGAGTCCTGGATGAGACTGCTCCAAGTCCAGCCTTAGCCCCAGGCCTGCCCAGCCACACACAGTCAGAGATATTATCTCTTGGCTCGTCTGTAACCCATCCCATCCATAGCACCTTGGCGAAAGTTGTGCTCGAATGACATGGAAGTGTTATTCGCCTTATTCTACTAGTGCTGTGGTTTTCCAGTTCTGTTCTGTGAGCTGCGGTGTTTTGTTGCATGGCCTCAGGCCCTCTTGTGGGTGAAAGTGCAGCCTGGGGCTTAGAGCTTTGAGTTTTGGGCTCTGCCTCCACCACAGTAGTCTTCACGGGTACCTCTGTCATACGCAGGGGTGTGGGTAGGGGTGTGGGGAGAGGGGAGGATTTCAACTGCTAAAAACAAAGAGGGTTTCACCTACAATTTCGGTGTCCATCTTTAGAATGTTTGAAAAACATACATGAAGATTATATATATTTCTATCAACATCACGCACGTAACAGTATAAAATGCAACCTCTCGTGCAATGTGCAATTCTGCCCTGCTCTTTGCCACTCAGTCTTTGTTAAAATAATCCAGGGTTTTAGATCTCAATCTTTTTAATACACTTTGACATTACATATCTTCTCTTTCCCTTTATTTTTGACATTTGCAGTAACTTTCCTAACTATATTAGCAACAGTAATCTAAATTTAATGCTATTTCATTGGTTCCATCTTCCACTACATTTTCTTTTATAAATCTTCCTGATTTCTAAATGTTTTATTGTGATTAATTTCTTGGTTCACTGGAGCACTTATTCAGTTTTTGTTTTGTTTTGTTTTGTTTTGTTTTGCAGGAAAGGTACACAGAGAATATGCTTTCTGAAGTCTTGCACTTTAGAGATTGTTTTCTTCTATCTTCCCTTATGAAGACTAATGGGGCTGTGGCTAGAATTCTGGAAACGCAATATTTTGCCCCTTGAAATTCTGTGGACAATGTCCATTGTTTTCTGCCTGTGTCCATTTTTAAGAGAATTCTGATGTCAATTCTTTTCCTTTGTAATGAATCTGTTTCATTGCATTGAGAAATCATTAAATTAAAAAAACTTTGCCCTGATATATCTAGTCATTCTAATTATTTCAACTCTAAGATTTAGGTTTTTTTCTCCACTTAAAAAATTTTTCTTTGACTATCTCTTTGATTGTTACTTCCCTCCACCGATTGTATCCTCTCCTAAAAGCATTTCAATTAAACGACATCAGCTCACCTAGATCATGTCATGTGTCTCTTCTCTCATCGTTTTTATTCTTTTATCCCTCTCCCTTAGTGTCTTGAGCCAATTTATCAAGTTTACTACTCATTTGTTAATCCCGTTTCCTCCTGTGGTCAATTCACTGTCTGCTTCCTCCACCGCATGAATTCAGAGTTGATGTTTTTCATCTCCAAGAAATAGTTTTTTGTTTTTTTTTTTTACTTTCAGACTCTTTCCTTTTCAGGACTGCCTGCTTTTTCATCACAAATGATCCTTCCTCTCGCAATTGCCCTGGTTCATTAGCATGCCCACTGTCTTTGAGCTGCTGTTCCTTCTTCCCACACCTCCAGCAAGTATTCTCTGTTTGTCCAGCATTGAGAGGTCAGGCAGATTCTGCCACGGAGAATATGGGTCCCTCATCAAATATTTCAGGCTCAAATAGAAAAGAAGAGCATTTAGATTAAATGCAGTTCTACTTGGCGAGATGAGGAGTCTGGCTGGCCCCCAGGGAAATTGGAGGAAGCTGCAGCCCCAGGTTCGTCACTCCCGGGAGCCTCATCCCTGCGCTGGTGGTTCTCTACCATGTGTTTCATGGCAGCCAGGAAGTCCACTGGGGCTCTGGCATCCCTTCTCTAACCAGCACAATGACCTTTATTAGACCTGCAGGACGTATCATCTGATCCAATTACAAACTGAGTGAGTACTGTGAGGGCACTGGTTTCCTCATCTCGAAGCGGAGCTGATTACTCACCTCCTGGCGGTGTTGTAAGGGTTGGATGAAGATCTCTCTCTCTCTCTCTCTCTCTCTCTCTCTCACACACACACACACACACACACACACACTCACCTGTCACATCGCTTACCTCTGCTGGGTAAGTCAGAGATTGTTGTAGACTTCATCTCCTTCTCTCTATCCACACATGGGATCTTCCTCCCCACCCAGCAGTTTCCAAATTGGACAGCCCTTCCCTCTGTCTGGACTCACCATCTTTTCCAATTATGTTAATTTGCTCTTTTCAGTGGGAGTTCAGAAGAAGGAATAAGTTTTTACCCCAATCCCAAAGTACCTGGCACAGAGTCAGTTCTTAATTCAGGTTTGTTGAATGAAAGACTATCCGAAGCATCAACTCTCCTCTCAGTTCTAGAACTTTGCTGTTTATAAGTGCGAAGTAAGTGACCTAATGTCACCTCTAGAATGTCAAGACCTACTAAAAACAGTTTTATCACAGTTGGCAGCAGCTGACACCAATCAAAGTCCAATTAGTCAATGAGAATGTCAGAGAATGATCTTAGACTCCTTTAGGGCTAGGAGTTGGAAAAGCAATCGGTCAGTTGTATTAGACAAGAGACTTGGAAATTTACTGAAGAGTTTTTAAAAGAGTGGGAACAACTAAATGAACATATCCTAATCAAAGTTAGACTGAGCAGCTAAAATCTGTTCAAAGGCTTTTAGAGCTTCGACACTGAGCTAATTTTAATCACCATCTTTAGATAAGAGAGAAATAAGCAGGTCACTTTGGTACATTTAGAAATTCTATGTGAGGTTTGAGACTGAAAGCAAAGAGGTAGAATACTGAGTCTAAACCTTTCCCTCTCACACCAAGATTGTAGAGGCCCAAATAGCTCTCTACATTGTGATGCAGTAGCCTTTTGCAGTTTCTGGAATAAGTTCAAAAGAATATTGAATTTGGAAAATAGAATGGAATTCATTTTAGAGCAACCAAATTAATCCTTCTTTAATGAATAAAAACATCATACTTCCAAGATAAAAACAAATCTCAAAATGGCAAGAGTTGAACTATATAAACAAGCTAAGAGGATTTGAAGTACAAGAAAATAAAAATAAAAATTCAGACCATCATGAGGTTCCATCCCAGTGGATTTGGTTATATGTGGTACAAAGAGAAATTGGTCAGATAAGTTCAAACCCATGGTTGTCCGTGACGATTTGCCAAGCAATGCCCAAGTAGAGGCTGCATCCTAAAGAAAATGAAGCTACCCCACCCCACCCTAAATGAGAGCATTAAACTCTTTTATAGTAAGCCACTAAGATTTGGGGATTTATTTATTATTGCAGTATAGTCTAGCTATAATCAGTTAGCTTTCACTAAGTTATGCTGTGAAAACAAACAACCTCAAAATATCAGCAGCTTAGAACACTACCTAATCGTATTCTAACATTACATGTGGTTATAGATGGGCTGTGTCTCTGATTTATGTGTCTTCTTCATTCAGGGTGAATAAAAAGACCCTATCTCACGGCAGAGCAAGAAAGCTGGTGGAACTACATCATGGCTTTTAAACCTCCTGTTCAGAAGTAGCACACAACATTTCTGTCCCCATTTCATTGCTCACAGCAAGTCACAGGGCTAAGCCTTACTATAGTGAAGTAGAGAACTATAATCCCTTCATAGGGAGGGGTAGCAAATAATTGGGAGCAATAATACAGTCTATTACATTACCTTACCCGGACTAATATACAGATTGGGAACAAAAGTAATGAGCTGTCACCAAATAACAAAGCAAAAACAAACCAAAAAACCCATAACATATGACATTGAGGTGTTGAGAAAAGTGCTATCTGAAGTCAGGGAGATGGAGATCCATTCCATGTATTTGGGGAAACCATCTCCTGAGGTAACATGGGGAGCAGATAATGTGTCTACTAAACAGGCATCTTTAGAGGGAGAGGTAGGAAAACAGCAATTTAATTCTATGTTTGTTATTATTGGCTGTGTTTGGCAATAAGGTAAAACAGTACTTCACGAAAAAACTGGGCAATTTCAAGCAGAAATGAAGTAGAGAGTCTTGAAATGTGGGATCTTGCAAGACTGAAAAAACTGATGGCTTCCAGACCCCACGTGGTAAAAGATGAGATGGAAAAAACAAACTCAACAGACAAATGAGCTAAACAGAAACATTGGTCTTTGGAGCAGAAGTGCCTACTCGCTCTGGTCCATCTATCTATCCAACTCTGGCCTGTTCGATGAAAGATAAACTTCTACCTTATTTGAGCTTGTACATTTTGGGTTCTCTTTGCACTAGCAGCTCAGCTTCTACCCTAACACACAACTGTAAAGTCACTGAGTACCACTGCTTCCAAGACTGTAGAGTTGATGCCTAGGAGGCTAGAACAATTGTCCAGACTTGTTTGACAGTTGTGTACCTTCTAACCTAACCTTGAGTGACTTCTTGTTCACTTAGTCTTTATAATTACCAAAAGAGGGGATCCAACCTAATTTGTTTCCTTACTATTGTAAAGTGTTACTGTTGGGAAAATATCAAAGAATTCAAAGGCCTTTAGGCAATTATCATCTACATTGAATTTATGTTGAATTTAAAGACAAATGAAAATGCAATGTCAAATTTAGGTACCAACATTCTTCCCAATTTAGTTCAGTCCCTTAAACATTTATTGCAAACCAGAGAGATTGAGAGATGTCCAGTTTTCACACTCAAGAAAGTTACAATTGATTAAGAGAAATGTGTCAACATCCATAAAGTTGTGAGATGGTGCAATAAATCTTATTGCAGACGAAAGTAAGCAGGGTGCTGTGGGAGCACAGATGTGAGATGCCTAGCTCAGTTGGACACAAGGGCTCAGGGCAAGTTTTGCAGAAGAGGAGATGCCTTAGTAGAGCGTTCCAGTGAAGAAATTATCCTTGCACAGGGACAGGAAATAGTGGTGCAGGCAGAGAGAGCTTGGGTCGCCCACAGCTATGTGCCCTGCTAAAATTTGGTGGAGTTGCACTGGGGGCCTCTACAGCTACAGCAAGGAGAGAAAAAACACTGGGAGGCAGGTAGTTGTCTCTTTCACAGACTGAAAATACAATAATGCACTGTCCTGTGCAGCCTTGCAATAAATCCAATTATCCAGGGTAATCGGGATGAGTCAGTTCCTTTAAAAGCCCCATCAGTACATGTGTAGGCCCTCAACAAGTGCTCCTTAATTAAACTGGTGGGCCAAAGGAGTGCTTCCTCTGTATATGTGCAGTGACTACAAAGCACCTGTGAGTGTCCACGGGGGAGGCAGGGGGAGGTCCAGAGATGATGTCTACGTAGAAATGAAAATCTCTTAAGTCCAGGTGGACTGGACTTACTCAGCAGAGAAAAGTCAAAATCACTCACTCTGAAGAGTAACGGACATTCCTCTCCCAGCACATTACTGTCTATTAAAAGCCAGTGGTGGCAGAGGTGATAGGGAAGGGGGGTTTATCTTCCCTTTGGCTCTGCATGAGCCTACGGGGCGGGGGGCGGGGGGGACACAATGAGAACAGGAAAAGGGGAGGGCAATGTTTCTTCTAGGTGAGGTTGTTTTCAGAAAAATAAGAGAAGCAATGTCCAGTTAAGACTGGTCTGTTTCCTTAGTGGATTATCTAAATAATTCAGCAACATATTTGCCTGCTTGATGCAGGGGATTCAGTTAAAAAGAGGTGCCAACCAGCGTTTTATGCAATATTTGTAAGAATTTGGAAATGAATTACTAAATTGGTTTGGATCTCAAGAGAAATTCAAATAAAAGTTAAAAAAAAAACCCCCAAACCCCGCAAGCCTTCCATCAGTATTTATGCATGTTAAGTGAAAACACACTCAAGTAAATGAAAACTAAGTTGGGGACCTAGTGTCATCAGCATAATCCCGCCTTAACAGCTCAGATTCTGAGGGAAAGACGCCTGTAACAGCTTACCCCTTGCATAGGCATCACATGGGCCCCTAGAATCTGCAACAAGCTACATTTTACTCACACTGTGCTGTTGACTGTTTTCGCCTTGTGCCCTCAAGTCTACAAAGGCCCTCCTCCCTGCACCCTCTGTATGCCACACATCCCTTGGCTATATGTTTCTCTTTCCTCTGGATCCTCCACACTGAGGCCAGAATAATTGTTCCAAAACACAAATCTCAGCATGTCACTCCTCTACTTAGTTCCCTTCAGTGACTTCTCATAGCCCAGGACAGTGGCTCTTGGTGGCTTCTCACTGCAACACACAGGGCAAATGTCATTCAGATGTAAGAACCCAGCCATTGCTGACCAACCATCCTCCCCACATTTTGTAGAGAAGCAAAGCAAATACCATCACAAATATTTGTCAAGGAAACCTTGTGAAATTAGTTAAGTATCTCATTTCATTAGAAAAAAGCAGCTGAAGACTGCCAATCTTTTTTTTTTCTTTTTCTTTCTTTCTATTTTTTGTTGTTGTTGTTGTTGCCAATCTTTATTTTTAAGGAGAGTTTTTACTTCTTCCAGCAGAACCCCAAGGTTCTTCCTATTTGAAGGCCTTTGGATCCTCCCAGATATTGCCGTGGTTTGCTCTCACTTCTTCCAGCTTATGCTCTGTTGCCACCCCTTATGGAGAACTCTGATGACCCCCAGTCAATGCTCTCTATCCTTTTCCACTCTTCATTGCATTTTCTTAATTTCTTCTTCACTGCACTTATCATTCCCTATGATTTTATAATGTATTTATTTGTTTTTCCTTTCTTTATTTTTCTCTCTTCACTAGGGGAATATAAGGTTTCTAAGGGCAAGGTCTTTCTTGATTACTGCTATCTTCCCAGTAACTACAAGAATGAACTATATACCCATTGAATGAAAGAACATCAATGCCCTACTCAGTACCTCTTAAGGTAGAATTATTTTTTTTTAATAAATCTCCTTTAATTTTTTTGACAGAGAGAGTGTGAGTGGGGGAGGGGCAGAGGGAGAGACAATCTTAAGCAGGCTCTACACCCACTGTGAAGCGCAACACAGGGCTCAATCTCAAGACCGTGAGATCATGACCTGAGCCAAAACCAAGAGTAGGACGCTTAACCAACAGAGCCACCCAGGCGCCCCAAGGGAGAATGACTTTTATACTCAATTTTTTTTCATTAAAGTACAATATATGGGGCACCTGGGTGGCACAGTCGGTTAAGCATCCTACTCCTGGTTTCGGCTCAGGTCACAATCTCACGGTAGTGAGAGTGAGCCCAGCATCGGGCTCTGCACTCAGTGTGGAGTCTACTTAAGACTCTTTCTCCCTCTCCCTCTGCCCCTCCCTGTTGTCCTCTCTCTCTCTGTCTCTCTCTCTCTAAAATAAATAAATGAATCTTTAAAGTACAACATACATTCATTCATAAGAGTACACTTACATACTCTAAATATACAACATGTAAAGTTTCATAAACAGAACACATTTGTGTAACCAGCACCCAGATCCAAAAACATTAACCAACTCCTTCAAAGCCAAATCATGCTTCCTTTCAGACACTAACCCCTACCAAAAGTATTTATTATCTTGACTTCTACAGCATAAATTAGTTTTGTCTATTTTTGAACATTATTTAAATGGAATCATGAGTGTCTTCTTTTGTCTGACTTCTTTTACACAGTATGATCTTTGTGAGATTCACACATATTGTTGTGTGTGGCTGTAGTTGGTTCATTCCCATTGCCAGATGGTTTTCTATTGTATTAACATATCATAATTTCTTTATCATTGTAGTGTGTTGTTGACGGCCATGTGGGCAGTTTCCAGATAGGGGCTAGTACACGCAGTGCTGCTATGGACATTCCAGGACATGTCTGTCCTGGACATAAACCCACACTTGCACTGAGTTTGTACTTAGAGTGCCAGGTCAAAGGGTTTGCTAGACATTTGTGTTTAATAGACACAACCAGTTTTCCCAAGTATTTGTACCAATCTACACTCTCACCAGTGGTGTGAGAGAGTTCTGCATTCTTTTGAGCTATTTGTAATTTCAATGATTCTATATTTTTTTCCTAAATATTTCTGGTTGTTTTTGATAGAGTCTTGTTTTTTGCTTTTTTTTTTTTTTCATTTCTTTGATTCTTCACACATAGGTATGTTCTATTCTATATCAGATAATCCAAATCGCTGCAGCTTTCTGAGTCCAAATCTTCGATTGGTTGTTTCTGCTGATTTTCAAACATGGAGGCTTGTTTTCTCATATCTTTGGTAAGTTTCGCTTTTTGGGGTTTTTTTTTAATCATGAAATCTTATTTGCCTGAACTTAATCTTGGGGAATTTAAGGAGCCTAAGTTTAAGATGGCTCTCTCCGTCTTCAAATTTGCAAAAGCTTCAGATGCCAGAACCAGTTTAATTTAATGTCTTGGCTTGATATATGCCTGACCACAGAGGTAGTATAAATTTAAACCCTAGACACTACACAGGAGTAGATCTATGGTAACAAACTTTCAGGAGATACTTTTGTTTTTCTGCTTGGCAAGGATAGGCCAGTTTCACCGTCAATTTCTAGCCCCACTTTTCAGTGGGGTTGTGGTTCCTTACAGTGTCCCAGATGTATGTGAGATTGACCTGTTCCGCTGTCCACACTGCACAGGCCTGAGGCCTAGTATTCCTCATCTCTGTATGTGACACTAATCTTCAAAGCTCTGTTTTACTAGGAACTGCATTTCTCTCCCTTCTTGTGCCCAGGCCAGCCCAGCTTCCTGTGTATGCTTCCCACTCTGGTTTCAGTTCCAAATTACTGTGATTTTTATTTCTATTTTATTTATTATGTTTTGGGGGGTTATTGGCCTTTGAAAATTTTTCTCACTTTCTTGCATATTTAGTAATGTATTTAAAAGCTTTTCTTTGTTGTTTGATTTTAATTTATCCACCACCTAGGTGTTTATCAGTGGAAGAGCTTTTCGAACCATGTAATCTGCCATTATCCCAAAAGCCTAAATCTATGCCTGATTTCTTAACTTAAAAAAGAAGCATTTCTGGGGTGCCTGGATGGTTCAGCCAGTTAAGCGACTGCCTTCAGCTCAGGTCATGATCTCAGGGTCCTGGGATCGAGCCCCGCATCGGGCTCCTTGCTCAGTGGGGAGTCTGCTTCTCCTTCTCCCTCTGTCTGCTGCTCCCCCTGCTTGTGCGCTCTCTCTCTCAGTCAAATAAATAAATAATAATCTTAAAAAAAAAAAAAACATTTCTTCTTCTTCATGTTCCCTCTCCTCTCCTTCTTTCCCTTTCCCTTGGAGAAGCAGCATGAATCGGGTTCTAGAGGCTTGGGACTAAAAGGCAGCAGGGCCAAGGAGGCGACTGCAGGTTGGGGGGTCAAGGAGGCAGTGGTATGGAGGAGGTGACAATGGAACCAAGAAGGCAGCAACAAGGCCAAGGAGGCAGCAATGAGGTTCAGGACCAAAGAGACAGCATGACCTAAACATTGGTAACCTGCAGCAGGATTGAATAAACCCATATACTCAAAATAATGGAAACCAAATTTTTCAATGTCAGAAAAAGGACTAAAATTATAGAATTGGGAAAGACTAGAAAGATCTCTATGCTGCCGGATTGGAATTGGAAGTATCAGCGTGAATTCATGGGTTTTAATAGGTATATAAATAAATATCAATGTACATGTATATATACATATATAATTTATAAAAGATATGTTTATATCTTAGTTCTGTCCACTTATCCAGTATAAATAAGCACAACATACACCAAAATCTTGGTTTCTAAATACCATTCTACATTAGCAGGACCCAAGTTTCCTTTAGAAAATAACTAATTCCAAGGGTGAGTCGAGGAAAATATAAGCCAAACCTGGAATACCTTATTTGACCAGAATTTAAGGAGTGCTCAAAGAATGACAAAGATATGTCAAAGCAACAGAGAGGCCAGCTAGAAGAGGCTTCTACTGGTTAAATCCCAGACATTATAAGCATCAAAATACTCATTAAAATCTGTTATTGAATAAAATAAAATCCCTGAGTCCACACCAAAATATATGAATGAATGGAGGAGAAGAATAAGTTCTCCCTAATAATAGAAATCCAACTAATAAAGATAGATGAATGATGGAAATAGAAAACACCTGCTGGCAATGAATATACTGGCAATTGACTTAGGCAGAGTTGTCTTGAAAGGCTGGTGGGTGACGATTTGCTGAGGAACAAGATAAATACTTGCCAATTACCCAAGGAAAAAGGGTAACTTTGCAGTAGAGAAACCTGGAAGCCGCCATCATGACCAAATGGCTAATGAGTCAGTTCAACAATGTGTACTTTCTGATGTGATAAGCCACCAAGAGCACAGCTTTATTCCTACAAAGAATGCATGTTCGAGCCTGGTCATGAGGAAACACTAAGTGGATCCAGACCATGGGGCATGCTAACACTGCATTGTCTGGTATGATAGCCACTTGGCCAGATGTGGCTATCGAGCCCTTGGAATGTGACTAGTCCTAATTGAGATATCCAGTACATACACTGGATTGCAAAAACTTTGTATGAAAAAAAGAACGTAAATATATAATTTTTATGCTGATTACATTTTTAAATGATAACATTTTGAATACAATGGATTAAATAAGTATATTATTACTATTAATTTCACCTGATAATTTTTACTTTTTCTTATGTGGCTACTAGAAAAGTATAAAACATATGCATGGTTCAGGGACACCTGGCTGGCTCAGTTTGTAGAGCATGCATCTTTTCTTTTTTTTTTTTTTAAGATTTTGTTTATTTATTTATTTAGAGAGAGAAAGCATGCAGGAGCAAGCAGGGGGAGGAGCAGAGGGAGATGGAGAGAGAAGATATCAAGCGGACTCCGTGATGAGCACGGAGCCCAACTCAGGGCTTAATATCATGACCCTGAGATCATGACCAGAGCCAAAACCAAGATCAGAAGCTTAACTGACTGAGCCACCCAGGTGCCCCAAGCATGCATCTCTTGATATCGGGATTTTGAGTTTTGCCCTACATTGGCATAGAGTTTACTTTAAAAAAAAAAATACATATGTATATATATATACATGGTTCATGTATTGAGCAATTGCTGTCCTATAGAATGAAAGGCCTGCACTGTCTAAAACTATCATGGATGAAGAACTATTCCAAATTGAAGGAGACTTAAAAAGACAGGACAATTAAGTACACAGTCTGGGTCCATCCAGTTTCCTTAAGACCAGACTCAGACATGCATCCTTTGTAAGAATACCACAGATATATATATATGTATATATGAGAGGAGACTGAGTAAATTTGGTAAAATATTAACAACTGGGAGGTCTGAGTGAAGGAAATACAGGAATTTTTTTGTTCTCTTCTATTAACTTTTGTGTTAATTTTGAATTTTTTAGTAAATAATAAATATGCTCATGGGTAAAAAGAAGAAGTAATGATAGAACTACAACTCCCAAACACCACATCAATGCATCACCTCTATAATCATCAATGTCATGTCAGGACCATGGCTCACGGTGCTCTGTGACTGAGACAATACATGATGACTTGTATACAATTCTTGAGCAGCAGTGAAAATTCCACTATGTTCTCTCCCATTCAAGAAAACAAATAACAAAAGCAAGTAGACAAGATTGATTTATAGAGAGGACAGCCTTAAATCTACTCTAATTTATAAAAGAAGCAATGTACCTATAAATCTTGACATTTCAACTGATATCAGTATCAAATTGCACACGATAGGTGAGTGTGTTAACCACTCTACAGGTGAGAACTGTTGGCTTAGACCAGTTGTTCGCTGCCATTTCAATGGTAAGACCTCTCATATTTGAAATTTTTTCACAGAATATCACATAATAGTCATTCCATGGATGTTCATTTAATCTACAGATGAGGTTTGGTTACATATGGATTCTTAGTGACTTTGAGTTTTAGACTATACATACCCTAGAGATCCATGGCCCACATATTGGAAATCACCAGGTAAGGATAAAAATGCTTTCAGGATTAATTTTGTACTAACTGTTCTGAGCTACTTGAGGTTATCCACACTCATCATGCTAGTGGAGACCACCATTACTTTGCTCACATCTTCCTTATGTCAGGAGTAACTCTCTTTCCCCTTCCTACTTTCTTTAAAAGTTTTTCCATTCTGACTTAGGGTTATTAGATTCCAAATGTCTGACTAACACAAGACAAAATGAATTTGTTGGAAGAATTAAGGATGGTGCACAAGATGGGAGGAAGGTGAGAAGAATCAGGTATAGAAGGGGCAACAAACAAGACAGCTCCAGAGATTCTGGTGGAAGGAACCAATCATGGGTGCTCTCATCATGGGGATGAGTCCACTTCAATCAGATTTTGTTTCCATCTTTGCATCACTCTGCTCAAGCTCTCAAGTCCTGAGAGGGAAATGCTTATTGGCCAAGGACATGTGTATCTGGTCATGAACTCACTTATTGGCAAAGAATGGCAGGGCCCCTTGACTGAAAGTGCCATTTAATGACATGAATGAAAGAGAGGTAATTTCTCCACAAAAACAAAACAAAACAAAACAAAACAAACAAAAAACCCTGAGGAAAATGGATTATGGGCAGCAACAAAACTAACAAAACTTAGCTCTATAATCTTTAAGACTTAATTCAAACAATACATTTATCAGGTAAAATAATGAAATCATATCAAACCAAAAATATATTCATACATTCATACCTTCCCCCACAAACAGCAGACTGTGCCAATGCAACATAATGTGATTGTATTGACTCCTGTCCTCCACCCCACTCTTATTCCAAAATTGAGCTGGGCTAAAATTATTGTCTTCTTGAGAGGGGCTAGGAGAAAATTTAAGTTAGAGAATAACTGCCTTATAATCATTTGGGAATTCCCTAGCTCTGTGTATAGGACATATTTTGTTTGTAATAGTTGTACTATTTCCTGTATAACTAATAATTGAAAATAGTTCCTTTCCTTTTACATAGTGACTGAAAGATCAACTATAGATATTGTTTTTCACAAATATCATAATAACAAACATTTTTTTAAGTTTTAGGCTCTAATTTTTATGTCAAGGTGAGATTTTACTATGTATACACACACATATATATGTATATATGTATGCATATATGTATTCATTTATCCATCTATCCAGCCAGCCAGCCAGCTCCCATCCCTCTATCTATCTATCTATCTATCTACCTATCTATCTATCTATCTATCTATCCATACATCCATACATCTATCTGTCATCTCTATAGAATAGCAAGGAAGGAAATACATCTCAAGGCTACACATTCTGTATTTCTTTTCCTTGAACCATCAACTTGTTTGTTGGGGTTCTTTTCCAAGTTCATTGACACAGGCTTTCATTCTTGAGAGATTTGAACTCTTAGCAGACCTGCCTATGTGGGGTTGTGACAGTCTTCCATTAAGATTCCATGGGGCATCTACTGTTTCCACCCTTACTTCTCCCTACTCTATGTAGCAACCTTCTTTTGCCTGGCTACCATTGCTCAACCAACCCAACTGGAATGCAATACCTTTTGGGGTAGTTGCCTCATGGCATGAAGAATCTGAAAAGGCAAGGCAGTACTGACAGTTTCCATTTCATGGGAACAATTATATCTCCTGGTTAGAAATAGAACCCAGAATCATAAAGGCAGGAAGCATAAATGTGGCTAGCAGGCATTAGATGTAATCATATAAGGCACCACTCCACTCTAGCTGTTGGTTTTGAAATGTCTGTATCTTGGTCATAGAAAGTAGGAGGAAGAAAACAGCCTATACATTGATCTCTGACTTATAGCAACCTATAGGATAGCACACTAACTTTATAGGATTTTGGCTTCAACCAAGAACAATAGTCTTCAATATTCCATTCCTTCACCATACAAGAATTACTATTTCTGAGGGTTGAGGAATATGACAGTACTGGTGATTTCCATAAGCATCATCCCATTGCCCTTTATTCTGCTGTGATGTGCACCCATTGGTCCAATGTTGCATAGACCATCATAACCCTATGTAAGGCATTGGTTTGCTGACAGATGTATGACGGGTGAGGAAACCAAATCTTTTCAATCCTATGATATAAGTATTCTTATTCTTTTCCATTTTACATATAAGACAACTGAGACAGAAGTTAAAGAATTTGCAAGGTCGGGGCGCCTGGGTGGCTCAGTCGTTAAGCGTCTGCCTTCGGCTCAGGTCATGATCCCAGGGTCCTGGGATGGAACCCCGCATTGGGCTCCCTGCTCGGCGGGAAGCCTGCTTCTCCCTCTCCCACTCCCCCTGCTTGTGTTCCCTCTCTGGCTGTGTCTCTCTGTCAAATAAATAAATAAAATCTTAAAAAAAAAAGAAAAGAATTTGCAAGGTCACACAGTAAGTAGAGAGATAGGATTCACACCCACCCACTGTCTGGATGATCTTAACCACGAGGCCTCTCTTTGGAGAAGTTTGGTGACTCAACCAATGAACCAACCAGGACAACTGGTCCTTTAATTACTGCCTTATCACTCTATACTCTCTGCTATACTACCTGCCTGCTTGGAGGGTGCTGGAAAGAGAATACCAAGGATTTATAATCCATAGGAAAGAAAGAGTAAACATTCTTTACATCACCACTGAAAGTACCAAACCTATCATGCTGTTTATCTTACAAAGATGAGATGTGAAACCTCATTAATTTTTAAGTAGCCCAGATTTAGTAGCATAGATTTTTACCAAACAGAAGTAAACTGAAATCACTGTCCCCCTCCTATGTAAAACCCATCAGTTATTCCTCACTACTTTTCAAAAAAAAGTCCAACGGGCACCTGGGTGGCTCAGTCATTAAGCGTCTGCCTTTGGCTCAGGTCATGATCCCAGGGTCCTGGGATCGAGCCCCGCATCGGGCTCCCTGCTCTGCGGGAAGCCTGCTTCTCCCTCTCTCACTCCCCCTGCTTGTGTTCCCTCTCTTGCTGTGTCTCTCTCTGTCAAATAAATAAATAAAATCTTAAAAAAAAGAACTTTAAAAAACAAACAAACAAACAAAAAAGTCCAAATTCCTTAACCAGACAAACTTCATGAACTGGCTCCTGCCTACATCAACCCCGTTGCTCATATTACATCCTCACTCCAGACTCCAAACATACTGAACTAAAAACATGCTTCCCATGTCCCTGGGCATTTGCATAAGCTGAATCTTCTGCACAGAAATCTCTTCTCCTCTTGGTTCAGGCCTGTCTTCCTAGCTGCCCTGGCGCCACATAGTTGTATTATCTAAGTTTTTTCTTTTTTATATTTTGATGCTTTGGTATCTGAGGACTTGCTTACGCTGGAAGACTGCCCCTATAAGGATTAGCTAATTCCTGGAGAGCAAACAACTAGCCTAGAAACATGCCTTTTGCAGGTGAAAGGCAATCCAGAGTCCATACCCCCAACTGTCTTCTTTATCAGCAATCATCTACCTGCCCTAATTACCCCAGGACCAGATACCAGATACCAGATACTCTTCTGCCCCAGAGTCCATTGAAATTACTCAACTAACCAATCCTAAACTTGGTTACCCTGCTTTGCTCAACCACAGGAAAGTCTCTTGCCCACATCCCCACTTCTCCCCAGTTTCTGGCCAACCCTGGTTCTTTCCCATGAGCCTTCTATGATATGGCATGCCCTCTTCTTTGGGATCTCTGATCATAGCAAAATATCTTGCAATGGCAATCATTTTCTGATTGGTTGGCCTCATTATACCTAAATGATAGTAAAACCCACATTTTAAAACTTGGTGAGTGGATTGTTCCTTCTTTATTGCTACTGCAATACCACGGACATGTTGCTATTATGGTACTTTCCATACACCACACTGCAATCCTTTATTGAAGTATCTCTACCGGCAGCCTATGAGTTTCCTGAGAAACCTCCATCTTTGTACATCTAGCATGCTGCATGTCACAGTGTAGGTTCTCAATAAATGCTTGATAAGTGAAGCAGTTAATTAATTAATTAGTCCTAGAAGCCACTGCCAGGCACCAAATTTTATACATGGAAAATTAAGACTCAGCTCATTGGTACATATGACCAGTTAATGCAAACATGAAACAATGCCAACCACAGTAGCAAATGTCCAAGTTGAAAAAAAAAAGTTTTACAACTGTGAAATATTATTATTAGGTACAAAAATCTGTGGGAAAGAAGTTCTGAGCAAAAGTGCAGATTGGAACTTTATTGCCTCGATTTTATACCATTCATCCCAACCCCATGAATCTGAGAGTTCATAAATTCTATTTGATGATAACTTACAACAGGAAGAAGTGATCTCCATATATTTAAGCACTGATGTATAACAATGCATAAATTGTAAATGATCTCACGGTATGTAATTCCAGCTACCGTGTTTATAAAGAGGAAGGGAAATCACATGTCCCCCCGATGGCCTACTATGTGCCAGGGCCTGTGCCAGGTGTAAAATGAGCTACAAAGGCTAAACCTCATGATGATCTTGCAAGTTAGGCACTGTGCAAGGTAGCCCTGTCCCTTCAGAGACGTCATGTGGAAGGAAATCCCAGCCTTCTATCTGACTTGAAAAGGGAAATAAATTCACATGAAGAATTAGCCCTGGTTGGTAGGGGATGGAAGGGAGGTTCTGAAAATAGAGAATCAAACAATGCCTGTCTCTCAGAGAGACAGGATAGAAACATTCCAGAACATACATGGATATGTGGGAACAGACACCAGTGTCTAGGTTGAGATGGTGCAACAAAGAAGTGGTCATCCACTGCACACAGGGAACGGGCGGGAAGAGGGCTCCTGCAGGGGCCAAGTGAAATGACTGAGGAGGAGGAGGAGGTAGAACCATATATAGCTGGCTTTCTACTTCAGTACCTTTAGCCCAACGAGCAACCCCTAAAGACCAGAGCCATGTCCGATACATTCTTTGTACTCTGTCAGTATTTACTGAATGAATATTTTTTCCAAGAATTTAGGTTGTTGGGGTGCCTGCGTGGCTCAGTCTGTTAAGTGTCTGCCTTTAGCTCAGCTCATGATCCCAGGGGGATGGAGCACCACATCAGGCTCCCTACTCAGCGGGGAGCCTGCTTCTCCCTCTCCCTCTCCCTGCTGCTCCCCCTGCTTGTGCGCTCGCTCTCTCTCTCTCTCTCTGTCAAATAAATAAGATCTTTAAAAAAAACCAATTTAGGTTGTCATTTAAGTGCAAATTTCAATGCACAACTATCTGGTTGTGCCACTGACACACATTTCATAAAATCGGGCCAAAAAACCTGTTGTCACAGCTCTCGTCTGTCAATCTTAAGAGGTGCGGTGGTTTATTATTTGAGAAACAACAAGAGAGGTAGTTACTTCTGAAGTATCCAGTAGGCCATCTAAGGCAAAACAAGCAGAACATGTATAGGTATCCATCAGCTTGTTTTCATTTTTTATTAATGTTTGTTTTCCTCTACCAGTGTGAGGAAAGCCAGTGGTTTCCTAGTTATGCTCGTTTTCTGAGGAGGTGCCTCCATGGCCGCCTCAGGGAGGCAGAAGAGATCTGGGGTCCCCACCTCTATGTCCACCGGAACGGCTCCAATTTTAATTCATACAGTGAGCTTCCAGATAAGATAGTATTTTAACAACAGCGATGAATGACAGAGTTGGATGTTTTAAAATTTCATTGTATGTGGGGGTCCAAATATTGATACTGCCCTGGGTAACTGGATCTTCGGCAAGATATTGTGCCTATCCACGCCTCAGTTTTCTTACTTGTAAAAGGACATAACAATAGTACATAACTGAAAGGTGTTATGAGGATTAAGTAGACAGAAGATGCTATGTGAGTGTTAGGTGCTGTCATCATTACCTCATTTAAATCCTTGAAATGGTCCCTCTGAGGAGGGCAGTATTACTGTCCCCTTGCGTGGATGAGACAAGTGGGGCTTACAGAGATTCTGTGTCTTGCTCAAAGTCATAGTCCATAAAAGGCAGAGCTGGTATTCAAACATGAATCCAGGTGGTGGTAGAGCCTATACATTCACTTTACACAGAGGTGAAGTGTAGGTGAAGTCCACAGATAAAAATAAATTTGAAAATCACAAATTTAGCTTTCAGCGAGGACATGGGGTTCAAGTTGACTTTTTTTTTAATGACGTTGACTTTTTAGAAGTTTAACATTCCAAAGCTGCCTAAATAAAGTCAGCTATTTTAAATGGCATATGCATCATTTCCAAACAAAGGGAAGAAGACACAGAACGATATAAATTAGCATGGGAAGAGAAGCAGAAAGATGCATCTAAATCAATCATGCCTTCTACATTAGCAGAAATATTGCAAGGATCCTCAAGAACGCACTTTTAAATTCATTTTGAAAACTCCTTAACTGGTTTCCCCTCTTGCAGCTGCTACCCCTTATGTTGTGTGCTGCATTAAAAGAATAAAAACACCTGCCTTCCAAGAAGGCCCAGCGTCACCCTTGACCTCCTGGGTTAGCGGGGAGCACAGGGAGCTTTGCAGCACACAACGCCCCTGGGCTCTTAGATTGCTACCTCAGGTCCTGCAGGGATAGTCCTTTATCCCTTATATGTGGAGAAAAAAGATGTGTTTCCTTTTATGGGGTCACAGTGTTGGCCTCTATTTTTCCCCATTTTACTTTGAGATATGATAAATAATAAAACAAAAATCACCTCCTAATGTAAAAAGCTCCCTCTACTGAAGTTTTCTGGTCTTCCTTCATGGTTGTTGGCCTAAGCTCAAATATTCCAAACTTCATAGGTCAGTGGGGGCTTACGAATCCCCAACAAAGTTTCACCATGTCCACCCTCACTGAGCTGTGTGGTGGCAGTAAGAATTTTCCAGAGTTGAACGGAAGAGCTGAGTTCAAGTCCTGCCTCTACCAAGTGGCTGTGTGACTTTGGGTAAGTTGCTTTTGCTCTCTCGGTCCCAGTTTTAACAAAGCTCAAACGGTGATGATAATAATCATTCATCCATCCACCCAATCACCTTTACCAAGCGTGGGTGCTTAGATACTATTTCTCAGTATCTGGGAAAATGAAGGTGAACCATACAAAATTTCTCAATTGAACTGCTCACCATCTCCATCAGGAGACAGACACCTAAACAGATCAGAAGTGAAGAAAAAATGAGGGACCCTGACAAGAGAGGTTTCTGTCTGAAATAGCAGCTGGGGAGGCAGGAGGAAGTGACCATGAATAAGAGATTCCCAGCCTTAGTTGGAAACCACACGTTTTTCTACCTCACAAGGTTACTGGGAGGTTCAAATGACATGAGGAATTTGAATCCTTTGAAAACTCGAAAGAGCAATTTCCACGTGTGGCAGATGCTGTGGCTTCCCTGCCCGTATCCCCTGCCTTCGCCCCTTGGTGCAAAGTGGGGACTTAAAGCTCCAGCACGTGCACGTGGCTGCCTGAGGGCTCGTGCCCGCCTCCAGAGCCTGCCTGCCTAGCCACCTGTGCCAAGGCATCCATGCCCCCCACTCCACGCCCAGCGCAGCCCTCAACCAAACAAGTAGCACTATTCCTCGGCCCTCAGGTGAAGTAACCAAGGCCTGAGTTCTAGCCTAACCGCTGGAATTTCCCCAGCAGGACTGAGCCCCAGTTGTCTACACTAGTAACTTGTTTGATGATGTGCCATTTATGGGCTGCCTTCCCCTCCTGGGCCACTTCCCTACTCCCCCCCACGCCACAGGGTTTTCTTCACCTGCCAAAGAAATACTTGCACATGGATCCTGATCCCAGGGTATGCTTCTGAGAGAACCCAAATTAAGACAAGATGTAAGCCATTTTTTTATTATTATTATACTATGTCATTTTGAAATGTGGCCAGAATCCTACACACTATTTTGCATGGAAAGAGCATGGCTTTGTATTTATAAATCCTCTTCTGCATAGTTAAGATTTGATCCACTTTAGCCATTATAACATAATACCTGCCTAAGAATTTCTTGAATCCATCTGACCCACCCTACCCGGGCTGAAGCTTTTATCTCTCACCTGGATTTCCACAACATTATCCTGGCTGCTGTCTCTGGCTCTAGTCTTTCCCCCTACAAATCCATCCTTCTCATCGTCTGCAGAGACAGCCACTAGAGAGTAATTCTGACCAGACCCCTCTCAGCCCAAACAGTGCAATTGTGCAAATTTTAAAAGGCTTCCGTTACTTGTAACACTCCAGTTTTATCTAATGAAAAATTGTTGTAATACTCTATGTCTGTAGAGCAAGTTGCTTGCTGTCATCTGCAGTGTCTATGATGTGTGATGCATCCTTTTGCACTGCACAACCTCTACAACTGTACAGAACCACCCTGGTTCTCAAAACTCCCTGCCTCACCCATAAACTCCTTGTTGGTTCCTAGTACATGGCACGAGGTTCCATGTTTCCATGCTTTTTTTTAATGCTGTCCTCTCTGCCAGGGGACATTGACCTTCTCCTAGCCTGTTTCTAGTGATTCTTTAAAACCAACTGAGCATTTCCCTTTGCTAGAAATCATGGCTGAACCACTCTCATAGAGTCATCTGCCCCTTGTCTTTGTCCCCTCTTTTATAACTTAACTTTTACACTTCACACACTGGGTTATAATTAGCTGCTCATTGGTTTGTCTTTGCATCTGCAGCATCTAGTGGATGGTTTGGCCTAGAGTCAGATCATAGAGAAAGCAGTGGAGTGTGGACATTACGAGGGGAGGGCCTGAAGTCAAACAGACCTGGGCAACTCCTGACCCATCATTTTCTAGCCATGTCACCTTGGGCAAGTGATCTCACATCTCTATATCCCAGTTTCCTTGCTGGTAAAATGGAGATGACATCATTACAGATTAAATAAGCCAATGCCTATAATTAACATAATGCCTGATGGCAGGTACACAATACATCTTAATTATTATTTTTATTATAAGCTCAACAAACATTTGAGAATGGAGGCCCCTCCTTTTATACCAAACAGGCAGTCCGCTATGAAAACATACTTTTTGTCTGATCCAACTGTACAATCAGAATGGTGGCGAACACTTCACACATGTTAGTGTATTTCGTCTACACAACCACTCTCTGTGCTAGAAAGTTTCTACTCTTGGCCTACTACAAAGGAGGAGACTGAGAAGAGTGATCTGTGGCTTGGTTTTGGTCACAGGTAAGTTAAGAGTCAGAGGCTGGACCAAATCTGGCCTATGTGCCTCCAAGCTTGTGCTTTTAAGTGAGCTAAAGGAGGAGCCTCACAGTCCCACTGTAGGCTCAGAAAGTGGGGGCTGCAGGCGGACAGGCACAGGCGGAGATGTGAAAAGGGGACCTGATATAAAGCAGCTTATTCAAAGGCTCAGCTCACTGACCATAAATACGGTAAATTCAAGGAACAGGTTTTTTTGGCTAGTTTGAAGTGTTCCCGTGTAGAAAGTCAGGAGATAAGATTAAAAGGACTAGTGGACACAGAGTAAGGAAGGATCCTGGGTGCTACGCAAGGATTTCTTTATCTCGAAAACCCTCCGAAAGCAAAGAGACATTGAAAGGACTGATCATACCACATGCTGACAAACAGATATCGATATCTAACAAACAGAGCTCCCATTCACTGCTAGTGAGAATACAAAGTGGTACAACCACTGTGGAAAACAGTTTGACAATGTCTCCTAATGTTAACTGTACACCTATCACATGACCCAACCATTATGTGCCCAGGTATTCACGCAAGAAAAATAAAACTGGATATCTACAAAAAGACAAGAATATTCTTAGTATTTTCCTTCCTAAGAGCCCCAAACTGGAAACAAACTAAATGTCCCTTCATAGAAGAATGGATAAAAACAACTGTGCTGTTTTCACACCATAAAATAGTATTCAGTAATAAAACGGAATAGACTAGGAAGGCACTCAACAACATGGATAAACTTTAAAATATTATGCTGAGTGACAGAGGTAATACTAAAAGGCATATGCTGTCCTTTTTAGAATAGGCAAAGTTCATCCATAGTGATAAAAATCAGAACAATGTTTGCCTGTTTGCTAACGGGGTGCGGTTAGTGTGACTGAAAGGAAGCATGAGGGTATTCTCTGAAATGATGGAAATGATCTGTATCTTCATGGTGGTGGTGGTTAACAGGTGCAAAATTCTGTCAAAACTCATCAAACTGTACACTCAGATTTTGTGTATTTTACAGTATGTAAAATAGATCTTGAAAAAATAAAAGTAGCTAAAAAATAGATGACAAAACAAGGAACTGCCTTGGGTTATATTACCTACAGATTGGGTGTAAACTATATTCTTATAAATCACACCAATTTACAGTTCAGTAGAAGAACTTGGCTATGGAACTCTCACAAAGTTTCTCTTCATTCTTTAACAAATATTATTTATTTTAACAAATATTTATTTAGCTCCATGCTAAAGGATCTGAGTGACTTTGCACAAATGACTCTCAGTGTCTCTGTTCACTCATCTATGCAATGGAGATGGTAATAGTATCTACCTCATGGGGTTGTTGTGGGGACTGAAGGAGCTCCTTCAGTACATGTAAAACTCTTAGACTTAGCGCTTGCACATGGTAAGGGTTAAATAAATGTTAGCGATTCATGTTATTACCCTCAGTTATGTGCCAGGCTTGTAGTATATAAACAGTAATAAGACATAGTTCCAGTTCTAGAAAATTTATGGTGTAGCAGAGAGGATGAACAATAAACACGTAAATGAATATGCTTGATACGATCACAGAATTTGAAAAATGCTTTGAGTACATAAATGACTGACTGTCTTGGAATGGAAAATACATTCAAAATGAAAATAATCAGCCACCTAATCAAATCAAGTTCAGATAGTCATTTATTGTTTTTCAGTATTATTATTGTAATGATGCCTCCGATTCTTGGCGTCTGAAATTTGGAGCTCCCAGGGCTCAGGCCTGTGACCTTTATTCTTCTGTGTCCTGGCTCATTCCTAGGTGACCTCACCCTTTCATGAACTATAATGCTGAGTTCATGCCTCTGAGCCTAGCATCATGCCTGAACTCCCATATATGAGTACATCTAAATTCAAATTCTCCATTCTCAGCCACCCCAAACTGCTTTTCCCACAGTGCTCCCCAAGGCAAATCCCAAAACCAGTCATCCCTAAGAGCATAATGACGTCCTTCTACCTAGACTATTACAAGAGCTTCCTAAGGGATCACAGAGTTTCCACTCTTGCTCCCCGAGAACTATTCTCAGCATAGCTGCCAGGCGACCTTTCCAAAACATTAACGATCCATAGCCTTCCTCTGCTTTAAACACTCCAGGGGGTTTCCTTCACCCTGTCCTTTTCATGCCCTATGAGGCCCGAGACGATCTGGCCCTGGACTGCCTCTCTGCCCTCCTCCCCTACCCTGCCCCCCTACTCTCTCTCTTGCTCCCTTCTTCAGCCACACCAACCTCCTTGCTGTCTCTTCAATAGACCAGTCAAGCTCTTACCTCATGGCCTTTGTACATGCTGTTCCCTCTGCCTGGACTATTCTTCCTCCAGATAGCCTCTTGGGTCTTTCTCTGACTTTATTCAAATGTCTGCTCAAATGCGAGCCTCCTAACTAAAACAGTACATACACTCCCACTCCAGTCTCTAACTGCTTTGCTCTGCTTTTTTTCCTAGTGCCTGACATTCTATTTTAGTGGTTTGTTGCCCTAGCTTGAATATAAGCCTTATGGGGCAGAGTCCTTGCCTCTTTTGGTCACAACCCCAGGGCCTAGAATGGTGTCTGACACACAGTAGATGCTCAATTGATATTTGATGGATGAATGAATAACTATTACCTTAATTTACACAGAGTTTCACAGTTTACAAAGTAGTCACGTATACAGTATCTTAATGAGCTTTCTAAGAATTTGTGGGATAGGCTCTGTTATATCCATTTTATAGGTAAGTTCTAAGTCTGCTTACTATTTTTGAAGTTCCTTGTTCAAGGTCATGCAGCTCTTGTTCACATAGGTCAAACCCTGGTCTTTTGCCTTCAAACCCAGATAATCATAAAATATTATTAACGATGGTTAAGTCTGTTATTACTCCTTTTGACACTTGTAGTATCTCATTTAACAATGCTTTGAGGTAGGTACTCTTATGATTGCCATTTTACAGAGGAAGAAACTAAGTAACTTACCCAAGGTCACAGAGCTGCTAAGTGGTGCAGTCAGAATCTGGGTCCTGGATACTTGACTCCAAGGACTTGTTCTCCAACCAACTAGCCCACTAGGTACAGCCTGTGACGTGAAAAGAACTAAGTAAACTGTGGAACACAAATGCACAAATATCAAATTTGTTCTAGGACTTTCTGCCATTCTTAAGTTTTTTGCTTTTGTTGCATTTAGCAGAAATTTTCTCTTTCTTTAAAATATAAAGTGGAGAGTTGTATCTCAGATGCACTTTACATTATGTTGTTTTCTGCTTTTCATCCATCTTTGAAATGTTTGAAACACTTGTTTCTGAATTGAGAGGTCACTTAGGATTCACAGGCAGGGCTCAGAGGTTTCCAGTATTTTGTCCTTCTGCCTCCTCCGGTAGCTTCGTGGTGCCTTCATGGCCAAGTGCACAGGCTGCTCTTCCCTCTGAGCTTCAGATTCCGCCTCCTCCTCCTCGCCCCATGACATGCCTTGTTTCATAAATTCTCGCCTTCAGTATATTACATAACCTACATTGTGGAACACTCAATTTCTACTCCTTTCCTTTCCTTTCTTTTTTTCAAAAGTAGGAATCTATTTGATTGGATGTGATGGCACCCGAGGCAGAAATGTGGCAAAATTTTAAGTGGTGAGAAATCTAACTCAGCTACCTGGATTTTGAGAAGCAAATTGTGATTCCCCAAATCACTTTGTATTGAACTGGACAAGTTAGATGAACTAAAATAGCTTTACTGGCTTGCTTCTTGTCTCCAGGTCAAGCAAGTATCTGCAAGGGCTGCTTATTTTCTTCTCTTTCTGGATATTCAAATTATTAACTTAAAAGCATGCATGAAGTTACACAAACACAGGTGGGTACCTTTAAAATATCAAACCCCTTAGATCTTAAATAAGCAAGCACTCATGTTGAAAAGCGAATCAAGTATTTTAATTGTTTCCTAGTTAGTTCTTTATAACATGAAGGTTCATAGCGTTTATCTGGGAATAGACTGAGTTCCTTCAGGGCAGCACATAATCTAGTCATCCAGGTATCCGCAACATCTGGCACATAGCAGGTGCTCACCAGAGTAGGTGCTTAACATGGTATGCACCTGATAAATATATGTTGAAGCTCTAGTACTGTCTCTTATTGCCTACTTGTAGACTTGCCTCACACACTTTCCATGCGCAGGCATGTGCATGCACACACACACACACACACACACACAAGATTGTGAGCTCCTAGAGGAGAGGATCTGTGTCTTATTCATCTCTGCATTCTCTAATATAGGGCCACCAGATAGCAGGTGATAATTAAATGATCACTGAATTGAACAGCACAAGGATTTTAACTTGGGTTATTCGGTTCATCTGCCCTTCCCCCACCCCACCCTGTCCATTTGGCTCTCAGGCCAGACTGCCTAAAATCATCATATCAATCTAATCAAGTATTTGAAAGCCAGAGACCTTGAAATTATTTAAATCAAGTTCAGAATTACATTTTAAAATTTACTCCAGCCATCTCATAAGTAGATTTAGGAACTAGCTAACTGCCATCCCAGGAGGAAAAAAAAAAAAGGCATAAGCCTAATGAATGTGGTCAGATATACCGTGTAACAGATGTCCAACGTGCTGCCATGAGCTTAAATCATAAATATGATGGCTCTGTTTGGCATAGCAAAATATATTAGAAGTGTTTTATCATAAGGTCACTGGGCAACTTGATCGATGGGAGGGGAATGATCCTGAAAAATGCAGGAGCTCTGACTAGTAGCATCTCAGAAGGAGCCCTGGAGAAACACAGATAATCTGTTTGCAATGATTCATCAAGTTGGTCCTTTGTTTCCCTAATTTGAGTGTCAAGTGCAACCATACAATAAAGAATTGCCAAGACCCGATAAGATTCTCTTCTGGCTGCTGCTTTTCCTGCCCTAACAACTGGTACTATTCATGCCTGGAGCACAAATTGAATAAATAGCTTCAAGGCTGGCAATGTTGGACCGTGTTTTGAATTTTTTGTTTTTCTTTAAAAGGCTAAATCCTATGTGTGTCTTGCCTTCCCCCAAACACATTGCATGGATAGTCACTGTGGTACCAATAATTTTAACTTTCTTAATACTAAGTATGTGGGGATGCCTCATAAGTTAAAAATAGTTCCTGTTGTATCATCAGTGGAGCAATGGATTACTGAAGATTAAAAAATGATTGTAATGCCTTTTTTGGCCTTGAGAAAGCTCTTATTGTGCCTATGGTTCAGTTAGCCTGCTGATCATTTCCATCTTAATGTAATCTTTAACATTATGCTGCTACAGGTGAGGTGTTAATACATTAACACAACTACTCTCGCTGAGCAATTTCACAAGAAATATGTCTTTAACTAAATTAGACATTTAACAAATGCCATTTGTAATTCAGCGCAGGGAGGAGAATGTCCTTAAAACAAGCTATTGATGTGAACTCCCCAACATAAGACAATAATTTTTTAAAAATTTTAATCGACATTCTAATGTGAAATTATGTACTGTCAGTGCAGTAGACCAATATAAGGAGAACCCCAAAGTCCTTAGGAATCTTAAAAAATAAGCAGTAAGCAGTTTTATCTCTAGCAGCCAGAAATCTTTCCTCACAATTAGGAAGAATCTACAGGTCCAGTTAATCATGTGGCAATGATGTGCGGAATGTATCTAACACTTTAAAATCATTTAGATGAATGCTAGAAACCTCAAAGTTCTGTGAGAAATATAAATTGTAATATTTAAAACAAGTAAATGAATTAAATAATTTAGATGAAGATTTAGATATAAAGGTTGCATGAGAGTAACTGGATTTAAAAAGTAAAATAAAGGGGAATATCAGAAAGCCTACAATCGGACAACTGAAATAATTTTTTGGAAAAATTATTTCCTGACAGATTTCCCCATGCTATGAACATAAATGCAAAAACTGTAAATAGGGCCACTGACATTTGGGCAGTTGACTTGTTTTTATCAAAATTACAAAACAGAATTTAGTTTGCAGATTTTCAAATGGCTATGATGTTCAGAATCCGATTGGGTTATCCTTCCTTTTTACTTGATGACTTCATAAAAGATAAATAAACCCTCGGACCAATAGGTGGGTACCACTAGCACGGTTAACTCTCTCGCCCCAGAAATTCCACTAGGCTGAAAAGATTATTATTTGGGGGCGGGAAGGGGGGGGAGATGCAGAGGTCTTTAGGACCCACCAGGCGGCGGCAGGCGGCAGTTGTGTAGATCACTGAGAGACTACGAGGGTCCGGTTCAGTTTTAATTCTGTCTCTAATCTCTGCAACAGCCGCGCTTCCTGGGTCCCGCGGCTCTCCTACCCACTCAGCCGCCGCCAGGGGCCGGGCGAAAATCAGAGCCGCCTGCCCCGCATCACCCACCATGGAAACCTTCCAAGAAAAAGTGGCTCCGGACGCGTGTGCCTGAGGATTCCTCACAAAAGAGGTGCCCAAAATGAAGACCCTGATGGTGAGTCATTTGTGGCAACTCCTCTGGGCAGAGGCGGAGACCCCCAGACGCAGCGTCCCCGGGGCGCACCGGAGAGCTCCAGAGGCGCCGAACCCTGCGCCGCGAGGTCGCCTGTTACAAAGGGACAACTTTCCACCTGCTCCGTGTCCCCTTCCGGTTCTCTGGTTCTGCCTGGCTGGGAATCCCAGAGCCGGGCTGGGAACTCGGGTTGCCTCGGCTTCTGGATCTCAGGCGAGAGGTCTGGGGACCCACGGAGAGCTGGAGAAGCGGTGGAGGGGTGGGCGCGTGGCTCGGGGGATTGGGGGGTGCCCAAAAGCAACAGCCTGGCAAAAAACTAAGAGGGGCGGGGAAGGGGGGATCTTTGCAGACTTTCTTGGTTTTCTTGTCGGATTTCAAACTTGCAAGAATCGCCGAGGTAGAGCCCCGCGGGTCCAGAAAGGGCCGGGTGCAAGGGCTAGAGGTTCCAGCAGCCGAGCTGGGGGAGGGAGGCCTCTCCTCAAAGTACGAGCCCACCTCTGCCCTCGCCGCCGGCGCGCTTTCCCTCGCGTAGCCGGGCGCCGCGCACCACCTGCCCTCTGCCGAGAGATCTGGGAGGTGGCGTGGGCCGAGAGCAGCTACGCTCCTGGCCATCGCCTGCCGTACGCGCGGGGACGGTGCCTCCCCTGCCCCGGCTGCGCGCGGGGGACTAGGACGCGGGCCACCTCCCTCCAGCCCCGGACCTCCCCCGCGCGTCTCACCGTCTCGCGCGTGTCCCCGCCGGCGCGCTCCTCCGGGGTTGGCTCTCAGCGGCTCTCCTCTGCTCTCTCCCGCCCGCCCGCAGCGCCATGGTCTGGCTGTGTGTTTAGCGCTCACCAGCATGTGCACCAGCTTGTTGCTCGTGTACAGCAGCCTCGGCGGCCAGAAGGAGCGGGCCCCGCAGCAGCAGCAGGCAGCGGCGACCGGCAGCGCGCAGCCGTCGGCGGAGAGCAGCCCCCCCTCGAGGTCCCGGGCCCCCGCGGGACCGCAGCCGCTGGACGGATACCTCGGCGTGAGGGACCACAAGGTGACAGCTCGCTTGCCAGCGCGCACGCCACCCAGCCTGGGGATCCCGCACACCTGAGCCTGCCCCTTTCCCGGGGCTGGGAGGCGCCGTGAGTAGGTGCCATTCGGAGGCTGGAAGGGGGAGCGGACCCACTGGGGTGGGGTGGGGTGGGATAGTTCCTTCTTGCTATGAATTCTCGTTTGGAGTCGGAGGTAAAGTTTTTCGGGGAATAGGGGTGAGACGAGTGGACCCAAAGCCCCATTTCCTAACAGGAACCGACCCTGGAAGTAGAACCTTCTGGTCCCCAGAATTGCAGCCGCGGGTGGGTGCTGGGTGCCTGAAGCGTCTGGTTTGGCCGCCCAGTCGCGCCCTGGTAGGAGGAGAGCCGGGATGGCGCGAGTAACGGCCGGAGCATTGCCCCGCCGGGAACTGGAGGGTGAGTAGCAGCCAGTCCGCGGCCGCTGCTCGAAGATTCCCCTCTGATCTCGGCGCTCCGGATTGCTCTGGGCAGAATTACCACAGCCTTGGGGAGCGGTCCCAGGCAGGCGCGGAAGGCTGGAGGCACAAACTCAGCTTTCACTGGCTTGTAACTCATCGTTGAGGGCCTGTTTTCCTCTGCCTTCCGGGAAGCCGTTGCATGGCTTGTCTAATAATTAATAAGATGATCTTTTTTTTAATTGAGCCTCCTTTCCCCCAAATAATAAATCTCCGGTTTCAGTGTGCGAAGCCTCTGGGAGAATTCTAATCAAGTTTCCTGATTCTGAAAAGATCTTTTAATACAGTTTGAATATATTCCCCATTATTTGAAGCTGCTAATATGTTTTTATTAAAACACAGTTCCACCCTGTATCTGCTCTATAAAGGTTAGAGGATTTCTTGAAACCACCCGGCTATTCCGCATTTTACATTACTAGATTTTATGCTTGTGAACCAAAGTATTATTTAGCTGGTGGTCCTTTTGCTGAAAAGATGGGTCTTACCGTTCATGAAAAAGTCAAACTTTTTTTTAAGTGGCAATCAAAATATTTCCACTCATTTGTGCAATGCATATTGCAGAAAGGATTTTGGAGGGTAAAAATTTAAGGCAGGACCCAGCTGCTAGGGATCCTTGAATGCTTGTGGAAAAAAAAAAACAACATACCATGAAATGTGGATGGATGGATAGATAGGCCAATAGGTATAATGTATAAGAAATGCTAGGTATAAAACAGTACTGTTAGGGTACAGAAATGAGAAACATCACTGCCCTGGAAGGTTTAAGGAAATTCTCTCTGAAAAAGTAGACTTTGCACTGGGGAAAATTTGGGGAAGCAGAAAAAAGGAAGGGATTTCTTCAGGAAGTGATTTGGGGAGTGCAGAGGGGGCTCCTGGTAGAATCTTGAAATCAAAAGTAGAGAGGGTCATCAGTTTTTCAATAACAGCTTCACTTTCTTCTTTAAGATGTTGATCGATTACACTCTTTGTGCAAGCAACCTATAAGAGCTGGAGTTCTAGAAAAGTTTAGACATCGGCTTCTGAGTGGATGGATGTGGTGTTTATGTGTAACTGGTATAGGATGAATATATTGAACTTGGTGGATTTTCATGGTGGTGTTTAGTGGAAATGGCTATATAGCACTTGTGAAGCTTTGATTAATGGGGTGTCAAAAGGTAAATTTGCTGAAAGCTTTGATCTGCCTTGGAATGGTATTCCCAATACTTTCCTTCCTGTGTTCTGCTGGATGGACCACAGCTGAGAATATTGATAGCATAAGACAAAATATGATGCCCTCGTGTTTGTTTTCAAAAATAGTGTTTATTCACACAAATATATTGGATTCCATTTTCAGTGTATCAGAGTACTATTCATTAAAATGAAAAACAGCCCCTTTTTGAAAGGAATGTTGAAACTCAATATGAGAAATCACGATAATCTATAGTAAAGGGTTTTATAAACTGTGAAGTGTTATGTGGATGATAAACGTGTGAAAGTCCTTGGAATTCTTAGAGAATTATAAATGTGATCAGGAAGGTCTTTGCCTCTAATGAATACCAGTGGAATTTTTTCAAAGAAAACCAACGTGTCATCAAATTCCATACTCCAAGGATTCAACAGAGTTTACCCCACCCCAAGCAAAAGAACAAATGCAAATCTTAAAATCTATGTCTCTTCTGTAGGCATTATCCCAATTGTCCCACTGAACCACATGTAAACTTCTACTCAAAGTGTCATCATTTTACTGCTGTTATTTACCTGGCTAGAAATTGGGTGAAGTTTCATTTCTGATGGCTATAGGGAGGTACATGTAGTGTTCATGTCCTCTCCAAAAGTTGCTATTTACTTAGGTTTACTTAAGATCTTCCTATAGTCTTGCTTAGGCAGAGGTGGAAATTTGTTAGAATATTGCTAGAATTTTTTTTTCCAGATTAACCCAGGGGAGGGTAAGAAATCAGGATTTTCTACACTTATGTTGTTAGATGATACCCTGATTGCTTTTTTTTTTTTTCACTCTCATATCAGGCCTTAGAAAAATAATAGGATGTGCTGGATGTGATGACCACCAAGCCGTATGCTACTGCATACTGAATCAGAATTCCAAGAGACTTTTTATTTGCCATTGATTTACAGAATCTGGAGAGAGTTACAGATACTATATAGGAAAATGTTCACATCTCCATTGCTGGAGGTCCCAAAGTCTGATAAATATGTAGTGTTTATGTTCAGTTACATGATGGTATTAACATTATAACTCTAAGATTAAATTCAACAGGTGGTGCTAATCCCCAGCACCTGAATTTCTCAAATTACAGCCTGTCTGCAATGATTGTCTTGTCTCATACGGCTGCAGACTAAATTACTGTTGAGATTAAATCACTATGTGCTTTTGTTGAAAGACATGCTGCAAGTCAAGCCGGTGATGAGTAATGTGTGTTGAAGCTTAAAATACCACTTTCCGTGGTCATATTCTCTACTTCCTTGTTCACAAACGATGTGAGCTGAAATTGTAATTCCAGTGTGACTGAGTGAAGGCTACTTGGAGTTTCTTGTGATAATGAAGACATTTCATTTTCTGTTAGAAAGATTCTTTCTCTTCATTTCCAACCCTTTTCCCCAGACCTTTTCCCACAAACGTTTCACCAACTCATTTCAATCTTGCTCATGTCTGTCACTGCAGGTACTGTATCTCTATCCTGCCATTACTGTTCTCGTCCCCAGTTTTGGAGCTACTGATTTCTAACCAGATCAGCCAGACAACAAGAAAAGAAGTCAATTTTCATGGCTTTGGAAACCTTCTGTATTTAGAACTACAGCATAATGTATAACCAAACTAAAGCACGTGGGTGCACGTGCATGCACGCGCGCGTACACACACACACACCCACTCACACACACAGGCACAAACACTGAATCAAGCAACCTTCGGAGAAAAGCTCCATTTCTCCCAGCGGAGTGGAAGGCGGCATGGAGTGTATTCTGTTTCCAGCCTGGATCTGGTCTGGGCAGATAAAGTCATTTGCCATCTGGTGGACCCTGTGAAATGAAACTATGAGCCGATTCCCATTTCCAGTGGACAGGAGCCCTTATCACAGGAGGCCCACTTGTCACCTGGGCTGCCCTTTTCTGAGATGGCTTATGAAAGAGCAGTGATCAGTGGGGTCTGAAGCTGAGCTGCTATCTCCTTGCTTCAGTAGTAGCTCCCAGGAGTGGATTTTACACATACTAATAACATGCTTGTCCTTGGTTCTTTCCTTCCTTAAGCACTCAGTTATTCAGACAAAACAGAACTGCTTGGAGGTAACAGTATGTTTGCTATTAATTCACAGATGTCCAGTTGAAGTGATAGGACAAGTCAATGCGAGAGTTGAAAAATAATTCAAAACCAGAAAAAAAGGTGCATGCCATATAACTTACTTTGGAATTATGGCATAAGTATTCTTCCTTTTAAAAAGTATATAAACTCTCAAATATAAGTTTGCACAATTTATTAGACCCCATTTTATAATATTTGAGGCAGCCAATCAACAATAGATAACTCGGATCTCAAAATCAAAGTGAGCTAATTTTCAGTGCTCAGGTACTAACAAAATGTAATCTGCCAATGGTGATAAGACCCTGTTATCACAAATCGTCAACCAAAAGGAATTATAAAATGAACTATTTTTCATGGGTGAGGAGTTGCAATAATGTGGTTGCTTTTAACAGGAGAAATGTTCATATAATATTTGTTATAATACATAACCTTAATTCTGAGAGCCAGGAGTGTTTCTCCAGCTTTCCAAGGAGTAATGCCAAGATACCCCCATGCCAAAGTCCAGACCACACCTGGTAAATGAGTCTGAGCTGGCTCCCTCTCCATTTCTGGGCATTCTGTCCTCTTTGCTCATCCTTGAAAACTCATTGTGCCTCAGGACCTTTGCACTTGCTGTCCCCTCTCCCTGGAAAACTCTTGCCCAAGATTTTGTATATGGTTAGCTCCTTCTGGTCATTCAGTCCTCAGATCACATGTCATCTTCTTCTGGACCACACTCTTTGTTAAATAGCTCTCTCCTTAACAGTCATGCTCTATCATATTAGCCTGTTTTATTTTCCTTGTACTAGTTAACAATATCTGAATGAATCTTAAAGGTGTCTTTTCTATTGTTTGTCTTCTCCCCCAAGTAGAATCTAAGTGCTGTGATAGCAAAGTATTTGTACATCTTGTTGACCAGTTTAACTCCAGGCCCTAGAATAATACTTGACACTTAATGAGCACACAGCAAATATTTATTGAAGGAAAGAAGAAAGGAGAGGAGATTGTGGAGAGGGACAAAGCTTCCTCACCTTATGCAAAGTCCTTTCTCTATAAGAAACCACAATGCAGTCCCAAGGCCCTGGTATGTCTCATCTTTCCTAATTTGGTTTACTACTACTACACTACTAGTAATAATAATGGAAGGAAGATGAAGAAATGATTTAAAACAAGAGTCTTTTGGAATGAGATTTAGGAGTTTACATTTTAACAGACTTCCCTTACAACTCTTGTGCACATTAAAGTTTGAGAATCATCATTTGAAATGTTTTTAATCATCATAATGTGTAGTTCTGTAGCTAATTTGTTTCTGGATTTTTGAACTACTCATAGCCCTAAGTAAATATTCATTGAAGGCCTAGTAGTTGCAAAATTGGGTATTCTGGAGGAAGAACATAGTGCCTACCATCAAAGAATCTTTGATCTAATCGGAGAGAAAAGACAAAGAAGCAAGAAAGGTTAAATAATAAAGCAAGTACTGAATAATAATATGAAACCAGTAAACAATAAATCAAGGCATTGACACTAAAAAGGAGGCAATTTCTGTGATCTTTCTCATCTATAAAATAAGTTAAATACTATTATTAGTTTAGAAGTTATAAAAATTTCAAACTAAAATTGCATTTTAAGCCCTTTTTTAGTATATGTGTGTGTGTGTGTGTGTGTGTGTGTGTGTGATGTGCAATGAATACTTAGTAAACAACTTGGATGTCAAAGCAACTTCACAGTGGTTAGATTTTAAATTCAAAATATTCAGTCTCTATGATTCTCCTTTAGCATGGTGTAGGGTCTCCTGGACTCTTGAAGGGAGCTAACCCTATTGCCCTGTTCAACTGTTTCTGTCACATGGTGACCGTGTTTTCCAAACCAAATCTCATACCTCATGGTATGATAAATTTGTGTTGGCCACAAGACAGAACATGTGCTATCAGATCTGTCCTGGAAACATGACATCCGCTAGAGAGGGGACTTTCCATAACCTCTAGGGCCAAGTTGCAGTGCACTCTAATTCCCATCCTGTGAATGCCAAGATGAAGGAAGATTGGAGATGAGAAAACACTGTGAAAAATTAAAACCCATCGCTAATCAACAAACCATTGAAGCCTCCTGTACATCTACTGTATACTTTTTGAGCAGCTGTGAAGGATCTTAAGTATAGAAAGACAAGGAATTTTTATTTCTTAAATAATGATATTATTATCCATATTCTGTGAACCTGATTCAAAAGAAATCCCTTAGGAGCGAGTTTATGATCAAATGACTGATAAAAACTTGAGGATGGGGGTATTTATGAGATGCACTCCAGTTCTTCACGAGCTCTTTACTCCTAAACTCTTAGTCTAGGCCTGGGACAAATAAATATTTTTATTGCATACTCTATTCAATATGGTTTCCCAAATAAAAGTCACAGGCATGCATATTCTTTCAGTTTAGACAGCATATCTGCAGGGAAACCTTCCCTGACTTGTAGCCCAGGGTAGATCTAAGCTGTATGTTTTGTCTTCTTAGCCAGGATCCCATGGTAATACTTATTCAAGCTTATTGTTGTTTTTTGTCTCAGATTGTCTGCCTTCCCTGCTCTACAATCAGCTCTTGGAAACTGGGGCTTTTTTTCTCTCTCTCTTTCTTGTCATTGTATTCTCAGGCTTTAATATAATGTCTGATATAGAATGGGTTTTCAGTATTTTTTGAATAAATAAGTATATCTATATAAAGATTGTAATTTCTTCTAAACTAAACCCACCTGAAAAATTTCTATTTGGTACTATGTCATAAATATCAATTTCCCCTGCCACCGTTTGTAGTTCTGTAACTATTGCATTTCTATGTACTTGTACTAATCAGATTTCTTAAAACATACTCAGAGTTTTGAGCTGGAAGGAAAACTTGGAAATTACCAAAAGGAATTCACAAGTGCTCGTGTGATTTGCCCAGAGTCTCCAGTGAGTGGCAGAGCTGGGGCTACAACGTGGGTCTCTGACATGAATGTCATTACCATAAGGAAAATTCAGTGCCAATATATTCTAAGCAATGAATCAACATTATTTGAACAGAATTTATTAAAATGAAGAGCCTAGGCCTACCCAGTTAATGGAAAGAAATAACTATTTAAATATCTTATTATTCTGAAATGAATATGAGAATATGGATAGTTAAAAAGAGCTTCCACCAACCACTGGCTTAGCAATGGCTACTTGAAAAGCTTCATAAGATGCATGGTACCCAAGTAATTAGAACAATTTGCAAATCTGAGTCGGGTTTGCCTTTAAAAAGTAAACCAAGCCAAAAGGAGTGCCATGTTACCATTTGCGGAAAAATGTCATGAACAGACCACTCATTTAACTGAATTACCTTCTCCACAGTGGGGAACAAAACATAATCAGGAGACTCAGTTAAGCAAGTGTTTGAAACGCTGCCATTCTGCAAGTAACCATTGACTCCTCCTACGTTCTGAGATGTAACACCTACTCTGAGATAGAATTACTTTAGGCAGATAAGAAACCATTTTACCCATAGTAGGGAAAATTAACCTTGATAGCTGTTGTAGCTCAGTATGAAAACGTAACTTTTTATTATATTCTCTTTTAATGGCTATGAAGTTGTCCATAGTGTTCCTGGGAGCCTCACAGAGTCTGAGAACTCTCTGGCAGACTGAAATGCAGAGTTATGCCATTTTTTAAATAAGAAAGCATATTCTGGAAATTAATTGCACATATGGGACTTCTCCACTGACTGAACTGCATTATTGCATTTCTAATTTACAGATCTGCTCGTGTTCCTTGCATGCCTCCAATAGCTTCCCATTACGGAGAGGATCAAGTTCAGACTCCACAGGAAGGCTCACAGGCCTGATAGGGACTGTCTGGTCTAGTTCTCCAACCTCACTTCCCTTCTGCCTAAGCTCCACACACCCAGGGAATACATCTTGCTGTCTCATGCTTCCCTGCTTTTTCTCCATCATGGAATGCGCTTTCTCCTTTTATCTGCCAGGTAGAGAACTAATTATTCATTAGGATCCAGCTCAAGTGTTTCCTTTCCAGAGTCTTCCCCCATGTAACCTCTGTGCAGAGTAGATCCCACATTCTTTTATGCCAGCCTTGCATTTGTCAGTCAGCCACTTATTGACTGAGTACCTATGATATGTTAAACACAGGGGAGGGAATGATAGGAAGGAGCTAGTCCTGACCACAGGAAAGTCACAGTAGAGGAAATACTATAATTACTATATGTTGGTAAGTGTTAAAATATCCTCTGTATCTTGTATGCCTCTAATCACACAATATTGTGGTTATTTGTCCACATGCTTGTCTCCCTGACTAGATTGTGCCTTTTTGAAGCCAAGGAACATAACTTAATCCATTGTGGTATCTCCAGACCCTAAAACTGTATCTCATATATGTCAAAACTCAATAAATCTTTGTTGAATGTTGGATGAAGCAACGTCCTGTTGTAACTGTATATAATAGGAAGAGATTTGAATAAGTGTGGCTAATAGACTTACTAATCACAGGAATAGACAGAAGTGATAAGTAGGGGCAGAAGGACTTCACATATGTGACATACGTATCTTTAATTTTTGGTTCCCCTTTAAATACAGAGCGGCATCTGCTGACCCTTCAGAGTGGTAGTCCAGGTGTTGAATGCCCATGTTTGAGGACAGCATGGTATCATGGGAGGCAGGGGAACATACCCAAGCTTTTAACTTGTTGCAAGGTCTTTGGCAAGTCATGTAACATCTAGGCCTGAGCTAATCTGTGGCAGAGGAAGAGTTAAAGTAAATTCATTAATTATTTTATTTATCAAATAATATTGTGTACCTACCATATACTTGACACTGTGTTCAAGACCCAGGAGGCAACACCAAATAGCTGTGATCCCTGACTCCATGAAACTCACATCTTTTGAGAGGCAGATAAAAAGACATGAAATTACAGTGCAGATTTGGATATCAATATTTACATGCTATGGAGGTTAGATTTTATCCTAAAAATTTTGAGGAAGTCTTTAAGGGATAAATTGTAAGAGTGACTCCAGTCAGGTGTGTCTTCCGGTGGATTACCATGGCTTCATGTCGCACAGGTCAGAGCAGTTCTGGGAGAGGGGAAGAGGGCCAGTTAGCAGACTCTTGCTGTGATCTGAGTGAATGATGCTGGTGGCCAGAGGAGGAAGAGACCCTAAGTTTCTGCCCGCCTAACGTTTGTGTGGTTGCCCACCCCTCCATGTCAGTGCAAACAGTCTGGATGCAGCTCTCAAACAGCAGGTTAGTGGTTCAAGATTGCCTCTCAGGAGTTAGCAAAGAGAGTTGGAGGGTGACCCCAGATGGCACTCCAACGTTGTCTAATTTTGAACCTCACTGTGTATCTTTTTTTTTTTAAAGATTTTTATTTATTTATTCATGAGAGACAGAGAGAGAGAGAGAGGCAGAGGGAGAAGCAGGCTCCCAAAGAGCAGAGAGCCCGATGCGGGACTCGATCCCAGGACCCTGGGATCATGACCTGAGCCGAAGGCAGACGCTTAACCATCTGAGCCACCCAGGCGCCCCCCTCACTGTGTATCTTAATACCACACACTGACTTGAGCAACACAATGGTGTTGTGGTTAAGGCCAAAGCAAGCTGTTTGTGGAGACTCCATAATGCACACTTGGCCACACCAGGAATTAAAGTTTCCATCTGCAGCACAGCCACTGGGGTGTGGGGTAAATGTGCTGCCAGAGAGAGACTCTTATGTAACAGTTCTACTCGGGAGAGACTTGCTTCTAGAATAACCTTGTCAAGTTGTTGCATGATAAATCTTACCAGGTATAGATCTCTTATAAGTATGAGGTAGAGGGTGATTTCCTCCTTCCTTTCCCACAGACTTACAGTGTCTGTAAGTGGTATAAAGGAGGGCACGAACCATCTGTTAGATCCTTACCTTGTTTAATAGCTTCAAACCAAGGTATATTCCAATTAGAATTGGAATAGTCAGGAAATATGTCTCGATAATTGTGCTAAATTCTCCACTTATTAATCTTGAAGGTATATACATCCCTCTACTAGGTTAACATCTCCGTTCTTTCCCCATTGTTTACAACCCTAAAGCACTTTTAAATTGTGGCGATGCCTCCTTCCCCACCTTTGATCTCCCGCCTGTTTGCTCAGCTACAAAATGTGTTCCAGAATTTTTAAGTTTTATGAATCATTCCCGGTAGTTCCTTAATCCTTCTGGTCACTTTTCTCTAAATTCCTTTCAACCTATCAGTAGCTATTTCAGGGGCATAACCTGTGGCAAACTCATACAGGCTCCCAGGACAGGGTTAGAGATGATGGCTGTCTTCATGGTCACTTGGTGGTTCCTGTCCAGATACATATCTCAAGTTTGCCTTTATTTTCTGGGCTTCACTCTCTGATTTGGTTCTCTGTCCATGTATAGTACAAATCTAATTCCTTGTCCATATACAGTACAGGTTTACTTGGACATAACTGTCTTTCCCAAAAAGAAATTTTACAGCACAAGTAATTGTAATTATCACCTTCTTAATTAGCAAGTTTTTCTGTATTTTTCATCTTCTAGTTTTATTAAACATCTTAATTCCCTTATTTTAACCAACTTACTGAATTCTATGACTGTTCTTCTTGTCTGTTTTTTTTTTTTAACTCAGGGATGTCTCTGAACTACTCTTTATTTCTTACATTTTTCAAATATGTGCTAGCTGTTATTTCTTCATTTTGGCATAATCTCAGCTCTCCTGTTACTCTTCCAGTCCATAGGTAGAATAATTCTGTCATTAGAGACATCAGGGCCTGCCTCTACTCTGACGGCCAACTGGCAGGAGATATATTTTATATATCTTGGTTGGTGGCTTCTCAAGTCTGAGAACATGAGATCTTTGTCAACAAGCTCTTTATCAAACCAGGAGTTGGTTTTTTTGCCCGAGTTGTCTCCTTTATCTTCTAGATTGAGGTATCACTGAATCCTTCCCATCCATTTTTTAAAACATTTTTATTGTGGTGACATATATATAACATAAAATTTGATATTTTAACCATTTATAAGTGTAGGATTCAGTGGCGTTAACTACATTCACGGTGTAGCCAGCCAACAACACTACCTATTTCCAAAATTTTTCATCACCCCGAACAAATTCAGTAACCATTAAGCAATAACTCCCCATTTTCCCTCCCTCCGGGCCCTGGTAATGTCTATTCTCTTTTCTGTCTTTAAGAATTTAGGCAAATTCTAGATATTTCATGGAAGTGGAATAATTGAATATTTGTCATTTTATGTCTGGCTTATTTCATTTAGAATAATGTTCCAAAGTTCACCCACATCATTGCATGCATCAGAACTTTTTTCCTTTTAATATAAATCAAAACCACAATGAGATACCACCTCACATCTGTCAGAATGGCTAAAATTAACAACACAGGAAACAACATATGTTGGCGACGATGCAGAGAAAGGGGAACGCTCTTACACTGTTGGTGGGAATGCAAGCTGGTGCAGCCACTCTGGAAAACAGTATGGAGGTTCCTCAAAAAGTTAAAAATAGAACTAGCCGACAACCCAGCAATTGCATTAGTAGGTATTTACCCAAAGGATACAAAAATACAGATTCAAAGGGGCACATGCAGGCCAATGTTTATAGCAGCATTATTAACAAAAGCCAAAGTACCAAATTCATTTGATAGAGCATGTAACTCTTGATCTTGGGGTTGTAAGTTTGAGCCCCATGTTGGGTGTAGAGATTACTTAAAAATAAAAATCTTAAAAAAAAATAGCCAAATTATGGAAAGAACCCAAATGTCCATCAACTGATGAATAGATAAAGAAAATGTGGTGTGTATATGTATACAATGGAATATTACTCAACCATAAAAAGAATGAAATCTTGCCATTTGCAATGGTGTGGATGGAGCTAGAGTGTATTATGCTAAGTGAAACAAGTCAGTCAGAGAAAGACAAATACTATATGATTTCACTCATACATAGAATTTAAGAAACAAAACAGATGAATATAGGGGAAGGAAGAAATAAAAAAAAACAGAGAGGCAGGGATGCCTGGGTGGCTCAGTCGGTTGAGCATCTGCCTTCAGCTCAGGTCATAATCCTGGGATCCTGGGGCTGAGTCCCACATCAGGCTCCCTGCTCAACAAGGAGCTTACTTCTCTGCTTGTGCTCTCTCTCTCTCTCTCTCTCAAATAAATAAGTAAATCTTTAAAATAAAAAACAGAGGGAGGCAAACCATAAAAGACTATTAGCTATAGAGAACAAACTGACAGTTGCTGGAGGGGAGGGGCATGGGGGCATGGGTTAAATAGGTGATGGGTATTAAGGAGGGCACTTGTGATGAGCACTGGGTGTTATATGTAAGTGATGAATCACTAAATTCTCTTGAAACCAATATTACACTATATGTTAACTAATTAGAACTTAAAAACTTGAAACAGCAACAACAACAAAAAGAACTTTGTTCCTTTTTATGGTTGAATAATATTCTGTTGTATGGCTATACTACAGTATGTTTATCCATTTATCTTTTGATGGACACTTGGATTATTTTCACCTATTGGCCATTGGGAATAATGCTGCAATGAACACTGGCATTCTCATTCATTTTTTGAAGTCCTTCCCTCTTTTCTCTCTCTTTTTCTCTCTTTTTCCATCCCCGTGGAAATACCTGAGTTTCCAGTTCCCATCACTGCACGCTTGTGCAGACCTTACTTCTAGATGTTCTCACCTATAAATAAATAAATAAATAAATAAATAAAAATAGAGGAAAATACATTAATTTCATTAATTATATTTCTTTATCTAAAAATAATGTAAACATTTTGAAAAACAAGGAAAGGAGAAATGTTTCCATATTCCTAACACTTTGGTATAAATAACAATATAATTTTGGTTTACTTCTGCCAATTGTTTGCATTGCATTCTCTGTTTTTTTTAAACCTAAATATGAGCCTGCTATGTGGTTTTTTAAAAACTGCATGTGATTTTTTTTGTCTATTTTGTTTCCATTTGCTGATATTAAAATAGCCATTACAATTTCTTTTGGTTAGCGTTTGCCTTTTATATCTTTTTCCCATCCTAAAATTTTCAATCTTTCTGTATACTTACATTTTATGTATATCCAGACCTGCCCACAATATTTTCAGAGCCTGAGGCGAGAGTACAGATAGAGGCCCACAGACATCCTAATTGCTTTCATCAGTAATTATGTCTTCATTTAGATAAGATTTTCAAATTCAAAGGTTTATTTGACCTATTGTAGTTACGGATTTGATCAGAATCATTCTCTTGATCATTATTGGTTTGACCAAAATTAAATCTTCATTAAATAAAATGTGTGTAATATCATGCTTGAGAATTTTATGTGGGTAATGTTCAGTAGAAGTCTACCCACTCACATTATCTCCAATTTTTAAAAATGTAAACAGACTATCTCCTTGAAGACTTTCTATTTATTTTTCAGCTTCTCCCCTCCCTACAACGTTTCTTTTCATAGTTATATTTTATCAGACCTCAAATTCTTATTTTACTCTCCTTCCCCCATATACAAACTGAAGCAGTGACCAACTCCATCTGAGCAGCAGTACAACCCACAAATGGCATTTGAAAATAGTGACCTTTTGTTTCAAAGACAGGGTAAAAAATGCGAAGAAGCACTTTTTCTGGGGCCTGAATGGTGTTAAATACAGACTGGGTGTTTATGATTATGGATAATGCTATGACAGAATGACAGAGGTGCCCGTGTGGGTTTTAATATAATTTGTGCATTGTTTGTGATATGCTGTGTCCTTTAAGCAATGCATCTCAAACATTAATGTGCATATGAATCGGTTGAGGGTCTTATTAAAATCCAGATTCTGAATCTTTAAGTCTGACTTGGGACCTGAGAATCTGCACTTCTAACAGGCACCCTGTGATGCTGCTGCTATTGGTCCAGGAACCACATTTTGAGTAGCAAAACTCTAAAACACAGGGCACAGATCAGAGGCCCCATTCATCTGATATTAAGAATAATACTATGTATGTCCTATATGAATAGCATATAACTAGAATTTATTTTTTAATCTAAACTTAAAATCACTGTCTTTTCAGATTTAAGTTTAGTTCATTTACATTTACTGTGATTTTTGCTATATATTATTGATTTTTTTTTATCTCAAACATTGGCTTTGTATTTGTCTCTTTTTCTATGCTTTATTCTCCCTCTTTTCCCCTTCCCCTGGATTGGTGGAATTGGGGGGCAAGAAGGGGTTTGTCCCTGTCTCCACCTTATCCCCTTATTCCATTTTTTAACTTATACTGATTTGGAAATTATACTCTTGATATTTATTTTCTTAATGTCATTCTTGAAATTTTAACATGCATACTTACCAAAGTCTTAATATCTTTATCCTATTTCCAGACAATTCAAAGACCTTAGAATATTTGAACCCTGGTTAACTTGAACACTAATCTTACATACCATTTTATTGAAGTAGGTTAGTTCTTTTTAAAGTCTACCAAATTGGATATTAACATTATTACTGTTTTTCAAGATTTATTCATTTATTGGAGAGGGAGAGAGAGCACAAGCAGGAGGGACAGGGAGAGGGGGAAAGAATCTCAAGCAGACTCTGCGCTGAGCACAGAACCTGACCCCGGGCTTGATCTCACAACCCTGAGATCACAACCTGAGCCGAAACCAAGAGTTGGATGCTCAACTGACTGTGCCACCCAGGCGCCCCAGCATTATTATTGTTTTTGGTTTAGTCAATGTTTATATAGATTTACCTACATATTACCAGTTTCTTTGCATCATTTCTTCTTGTAACTTAGATTTCCATTATCCTTTTTGCAATAAATATTTTAGAAGTTTGGCTGATGAAGATCTGTTGGCGGTAAATGCAGTTTTAGTTAATCTGAAAATATCTTTATTTTGTCCACATCCTTGAAAGAGAATACAATTCCAGATCATCAATTATTTTCGCTTGCAATATTTTGAAGACCTAATTCCTGTGGTTTCTTTCCCTCTCAGAGTTGATATTGAGCTCTTTGTCATCAGGCTAATTGTCATTACATTTTAGGCAATCTAAACCATTATTTCCTTAAATATATTGTCTCCTCTTTATTCTGTCTCTTCATTATGTGTTATTTACTTGTCTCACTGTGGTGCATTCTGAATAATTTCTTCTGATTTTTCGGTTTGCTAATTCTGTATTCTTCTGTGTTTAATCTGTTACTTACTGCATCCACCAAGGATTTTTTCCCAAGTCATTTCTAGGTTTTTTTTCCCCCAAATCTGCCTGGTCTTTTTTCATAGTGTATTCTTTCTTACATTCATTTCATTTCTGCATCTGATAACTCCAATATCTTAAATCATTAGGGGTCTAAGCAATTTTTGTTCTGATTTTATTCAAAGGAACTTATTTATTTACTTATTTGTTTGTTTGTTTGTTTTGCTTGTGTTTGTGTGGTGTGTGGGTATATATGTTTATCATGACTCCATGTTCATCTGGACTGTGTCTGCAGAAATCCTTAGTGACTTATGTTGAAAATGTGTTCCTCCAAAGAAAGCTTGCATTTGCTTCTGCCAGACTCCTGGAGGCCCTCCCAACTAAGAACTACTGCTTTAAAATAAGCCTAACCTTCTGCATACATGCCAGTAGAGTGAATATAAACTACAAGTCTACACAGTTTTTATGAATAGTTGAGGAAGATTTTTTTATCGCCTTCACCCAGGGCCAAGGACAGAATAGACAGGTACTTCCCCTGTGCTACAAGATCTTCCTTTTCAAGTTCACTCTTTGCTTGAGCTGTAGTGGCCTTGCAGGATCTCCGTTCCTTGCTCAGGCTCAGGGCTGTTCCTCTGGCTCCTCCACAGGGCTGCTGAAATCCAGGGCTCTAGGTGAAAGGATCAGCAGTTACCCTTCGAGCAGCAGCTGTCTTCAGTGCCCACTCAACATGCTAGATTTGTACTCTGGTTGCATTTTCAACCTCTGTGTATTTCCTTTAATTTATTGTTACTTCACTTAAAGATTTTAAAACTTTTTTATTCAACTTTTCAAGGAATTTTATCTGAGTGCTTGTATCAATGGCAAATTTAAAAATATTGTTCTTTAATTGATATAAGACTATTATGGTTAATTTAGAAATATAGAAAATCAGAAGAATTAAATTAGAATTTCCAGAAATTTTGTAAACCAAAGATAACATTACCATTGTAAAAATTTTGATGTTCTTTCTTAAGGTTTATTTTCTATGTACATTATTTTTACATAGATGAAATTATATTGTATGTGTCAATTTAAGCATAATTAAAAGATATTCACAAGTGGAAAAGTGGAGGATAATATAGAGAGGTTAGCAGCAAATAATATCAAGTCTTTCCAAATCAAAACCTCGATTCTCATGTCATCCAGTATAAGTCTTAAAAATACAATAATTCATCACACATATTTTAAACAACAAAACTCTCCATTATGCAGACTTCTATTTGTGGAAGGCAAAAATATTTTTTAGTAATTCTTTTAGCACCATGTCCCAACCAAAACTTTTTTTAAGATTTTATTTATTTATTTGATGGGGGCGGTGGGGTGCAAGAAGGGGAGGAGGGGCAGAGGGAGAGAGAGAGAAGCAGACTCCCCACTGAGCAGGGAGCCTGACACAGGGCTAGATCCCAGGACCCCGAGATCATGACTTGAGCCATACAGACGCTTAAACGACTGAGCTATGCAGGCACTTCCCCAACCTTATTTTTTAAAATAGCCATTTTTAGCAAGTGTTGGAAGAAAACAGTATTAGTAATTGATTTAAATGGTCATCAGACATGGCAAGAGATTTCATCTAACGCATAGAGATGAAGAAAAAAAATAGGATCTAGTTCTGTGAGTGGAGTGAAAATCTTAAATGGAACAATTGAAGAAGAACTTTAAGGTCAACCTTACCCCTAAGCCAAAAAACCCACAAGGAAATATAATCCATAATTGGATTTCTAACTGGATTTATATCAGATAAGAAAAGACTCCTGTCATTTTTGCCCCAAACAAATCATTGTGTTACTTTTTCTTTATCTCATTTGGCTGGAAAATACATTTAAATCACTTTTTCAGTAGGAAAAGGTTGGTGGATGAAATTTCTGGTTTCTTGCCTAGCTGACATTCTTAAATACTTTCAGTTTGGCTGTCAAAAAATTCTTGTGTGATAATTTTTTACTTCTGGATTCTCAGCTAGGCACATTGGGGGATGCATTAGAAATCTAACTCGGAGTTCCTGAAAGATTTTTAAAAAGCAGACAATTAAGCAAGTGCTCAATAAATGTTTTTTGATCTGATTAGATTTTTAGTAACAGTTTTATTTATATATAATTCACCCTTTTAAAGTACATAATTCAGTGGTTGTTAGCATATTGGGACTTGTGCAGTCATCACTGCAATCTAATTTTAGAACATTTCATCTACTCTTAAAAGAACTCCAGGCTCATTAGCAGTTGCTCCTCATTCTCTGCCCCTAGTCCCTGGTAACCACTAAGTTATGTCCACTAGAATGTCCATTCTAGACATTTCATATAAATTAAGTCATTCAATATTTGGTCCTTTGTGACTGGTTTCTTTCACTTAACACAGTTTTTAAAGCTTCATTCATGTATTAGAACTTCTTCCTTCTTTATTGTTGAATAATATTCCCTTATATGGGCATACCACATTTTATTTATCCATTCATCAGTTTGACATTAGGTTTTTCCACTTTTTGGCTATTAAAAATAATGAATAATGAACATTTGAGTACAGATTTTTGTGTGAATGCATGTTTGCATTTTTTCCTGGGAATATACCCAAGGAGGGGAATTGCTGGATCATATGATAATCCAGGGTTTACCTTTTGAGGAACTTTCAGTTTCCCAAAGAGACTGCACTGTTTTACAATCTCACCAGCAAAGTATGAGGGTTCAAACGTGTCCGCATCCTTGCCAATGCTTGTCATTGTCTGTCTTTTTTAATTCTATACTAGTGGGTGAGAAGTAACTTCTAATTGTCTCCTTGTGGTTTTTATTTACATAGTTTTTAATTTTGATGACGCTAACTTATCTATTGTTTTCTCTCACCATGTGTGTTTTTGGTGCCATATTTAAGAAACCATAACCTAATCCAAGATCATGAAGATTTGCTCCTATATTTTCTTCTAAGAGCTTAATAGTGTTAACTCTTGTATTTATGTTCATGATTCAGTTTGAATTAGTTGTGTAGGTGATGTGACATAGGGGTCCGACTTCATCTCTTGCTTGTTATCCAGTGATCTCAGCATCATCTTGAAAAGATTATTCTTTCTCCCATCCAATGCCTTTACACCTTTGTCAAACATAATTTGACCACAAATACAAGGGTTTATTTGTGAACTCTCAATTCTATTGCATCAGTAATTGTAGGTATATAGTCACTAGCTCTTATGTGCTTAAGACTGACATGGACAATGATTATCAATGGTCATAGAAAAGAATCACGGTCTGTTATTTCCAAAGGTCCTGTCACAATGCCTGTGCACCTAAGAATTTGTTTGGTTTATATCAACCAAGAATAGGTTCCGTTTTGTACACTATTGAGTAAGTGGTTGAAAGGTGGTAAAATTTCTCAGGTCTCTCAAAAGCTCACACTAGCAGGAAGCTTGATTTCACAACTTCTACGTGACAGTCTCGAAAGAAAGTACTCCCATGAGAGTGTTACTATGGACTACGGATGGAGAAAAGGACCGTGTCTCATTTATGGCTGCTATTGTTATTTAGGGCTTTTTTGTCTCTTGCTGATGTTTCAAAAGATTGCATTTTGCACAAAGCAGCGAAACCATAAGGTAGATCTTAAATAGAGGGAGCCATGTTTAGGACTTTTGTTTTCTTTATTCACAGTGATTTTCTATTTACCCTGGAAGGCAGTCACCATCACTTAAAAACAGTGAAGATAAATGTGGTTTCTGATACAAATCTTTATGAATAGAGCAAAGCAGGATCTCAAATTTTCCCTTCAATTCTAGACGCATCTGAATGTATATTAAATATTCCATCCAAATTAATCTCATTCTTAAATAAAACAATGAATGTCAGAGATGGGAGGACACAGGTGGGAGGACAGCAACGTCACACAATTGCATATTTTTTAAAGTAGAAGGGTTACTTATAGCTGATACAGAGGGAATTTATGAAAAAGGAAAAAAGTCCACTTCCCATACCTGGAGTCCTTAAAGCAACAAGCAAATGAATCAACATGAAGTGCACATGATAACCCCAACATACATAATTAAACCTCTCATTTTAAGTTTTCGCACCTCTCATTTTAAGTTGTGCAGAGAGGGAGGAGGATTAAATATGCAATGGAGTAGTGGGTATCTCTAGTTGCTAAATAGACTTTCCTGAAAATGAATCAACACGTGTCTGTCATCCACCATAACTTTTTTTTACTTTCAGCAGCAATTATCATTTGCTAGTATGTCCAGATTCATTGCTGTAGCCCCAAGCACATGAGGTTACTAGAGAGCGGGATTTGTTCTTAATATCTGTAGTCGTGTCAAGCATAAGGAATAGCACAACACAAAAAATGTAGGTCCTGCCCTTAAGGATTGCATGAGCTTTAAAGACCTAGCACTCAGAAAATAGCTTGGCATAGAGAGTTTAGTAGAAGTTGGTTGATGAAGAAGGAAAGAAGGAGGAAAAGAGGGATGGATGGACAAACTTAGATTCCATCCCTCATACCAGAGAAAGATGGAATCATGTGATGACACACTGAGGCAAAGTGGTAAAAGGAGAGAAGAAGTGAGTTAAGGAAGGCAGAAGCATCAGAAAAGGAAAATTGTAGCATAATGCATAAGGGTACCATCTTTGGAGACAGAGACCACATTTCAATCCTAGATCTGCCATTCATTGGTTGTGATTTGGGGCAATCACTTAATTATTTTTGAGCCTCAAAACCCTCCAGAAAGGAGTAACAGTATCTACCTCATAGATAATTGGAAGGATTTAATAAGATAATAAATGTTACTCCTTTAGTACAATACCTGGAACGTAAGAAGCACTCAGGAAATGTTAGCCATCAACATGGAAGATGCTAGTTATATTAAGATTTTCTTTAACCCAGAAATGTGGCCATGCACACAAATGTAAACATTTTCAAATCAGTCATGGGTGGGAGGCTTTTAAATTTTTCTTTACCTTTGAAATAGGTTCAAGACAATGCTACCATGGAAAGCATCTGTATCAGAAACCATAATTTTTTTGTACCATTTGTCATTCTAAAATTTGTGAAATCCCCAAAGTTTCCCGCATGATCTTCCTGGAAGCTAAAACAAACTGAATCATCATAAAACTTTTTTTAAAGTTTGCTTTGAATCTACTTTGGAGCTATATGGCTGAGGTCGCTTGGTAACTGACCTTCTGTCAAGCTGAACAGCCCATTCCAGGGCACAGAGTATATACCCCCCGCCTGGCCACTGCCCCTGTGGCAGCAGTGTTCGGGATGCTAAGGAGTTTTATGTGCAGAGTTATGACAAAAATTAACCAAGTGTAGTTAACGATATCATGTGACATAGAAGTTCGGAGCACACGAGAGGCAAGGGGGAAATTTAAGCAAGGAAGCATTGTCTCCAGCTGTGTCCAATGGCCTTCCCTGTGGACTTTATAGGCACTCTATTGTCGCTTGTCACTTGGTGATTGAGGCCACACTGAAAATGAAAAAAACTCTTACCTTCCACAATGTTATCTCCCAGCATGCCACTTCATGAGTGAAGGTGCTGATGTCTCCACAGTTAATTCAAATTCTTTAAAATGTTAGAACTTAATCAGTAAATTAAGTAAAGTTGTGTGATAGAAAATCAAAATACAGAAATTGGTTGTGTTTCTACACACTAACAGCAAAACATCTGAAAGAGAAACAAAACAATCCCATACACAACAGTATCAAAAATAAAATACAAAGTAATAAATTTAACCAAGGAAGTGGAAGATCTGTACAATGAAAACTAACAAGACTTTGATAAAAAGAAATTGAAGAAGGCATAAAGAAATAGAAACATATTCTGCGTTCATAGGTCAGAATTAATATTGTTAAAATGTCCACATGACCCAGAGCCATCTGTAGATTCAATACAATCCCTATCAAAATTCTAATGGCATTTTTCGCAGAATAAATAATCCTAAATTGGGAACTACAAGAGATTCTGAATAACCAAAACAATGCTGAGAAAGAAGAAAACTGGAGGCATCACACTTCCTGATTTCCAACTATGCTACAAAGCTCTAGTAATCAAAACGGCAGGGCACTAGTATAAAAAGAGACACAGAGACCATTGGAACAGAGTAGAGAGCCCAGAAATACCCTTCCACACATACACAGTCAGCTAATATTTGACAAGAGTGCCCAGAATATCCAATGGGGAAAGGACAGTATCTTTAATACATGGTGTTGGGAAAACTGCATAACCACATGCAGAAAAATGAAATTGGACCCCTATCTTACACCACTCAGAAAGAAATAACTCAGAATGGATTAAAGACTTAAATAACACCATAAATCTCAGAAGAAAACATAGAGAAAAAGCTCCTTGACATGCATCTTGACAACAAGTTCTTGAAACACACACTTTTGAAAGCAAAAATCAACAAGTGGGATTATATCACACTAAAAGCTTCTGCACTGAAAGAGAAACAATCAACAAAATGTAAAGGCAACCTATGGAATGGGAGAAAATATTTTCAAACCATCTATCTGATAAGGGACTACTATCCAAAATATATAAGCAACTCATGCAACTCAATAACAAAAAACTACAATCCAATTAAAGAATGGGCAGAGAAACTGCATAGACATTTTTGCAAAGAAGACAGCCAAATGGCCAACAGGTACATGAGAAGATGCTCAACATCACTAATCATCAGGGAAATTCTAATCAAAACCACAATGAAGTATCACCTGACATCTCTTACAATGGCCATTATCAAAAAGACAAGAAATAACAAGTGTTGGTAAGGATGTGGAGGAAAGGGAACCCTTGAGCACCGTTCTAAAATAGAAAAAATAGGGGCACCTGGGTGGCTCAGTCGGTTGAGCATCTGCCTTTGGCTCAGGTCATGGTCCTGGGATCGAGTCCCACATCAGGCTCCTTGCTCAGCAGGGAGCCTGCTTCTCCGTCTTCCTCTGCGTGCTGCTTCCCTTGCTTGTGCTCTTTCTCTCTCTTTCCATCAAATAAATAAATAAAATCTTTTAAAAAATTAGAATTATCATATGATCCAGCAATCCCGTTTATATATGGATATATAAATTCCTGTATACAAAGGAAGTGACAACGGGATATCAAAAAATACCTGTGTTTCCATGTTCATTGCAGCATTATTCACAATAACAAAGATATGGAAACAGTCTAAGTATCTGTCAATGGATGAATGGATAAAGAAGATGTGGTATGTATATATGTGTGTGTGGTGTGTGTGTATGTGTGTGTGTATATGTATATGAATAGAATAGAATACAAAATAGAATCTCATTCAGCCATGAGAGAGAAGGAAATCCTGTCATTTGTGACAATATGGGTGGGCCTTGAGGGCATTATGCTAAGTGAGACAATTTGGACAGAGAAAGTTCTATATGGTAGCACCTAGATGAGGAATCTAAAAAAAGCCAAACTTTTAGAAACCAAGTAGAATGGTGGTTATCAGGGCCTGGGGATGGGGTGAGGAAATTGGGGAGAAGTTGGTCAAAGGGTATGAACTTGCAGCTAGAAGAGAGTAAGTTCTGAAAATCCAGTGCACAACACTTAGATTATAGTCAACAATGCTATATTATATACTTCAAAGTTGCTAAGAGAGTAGGTCTTAAATGTTCTCACCACAAAAAAGAAATAACTATGTGACATGATGGAGGTGTTAGGTAATGCTATGGTGGGTAATCCTAATGCAATATATATATTGCAATATATATATATATATATATGCATATATGTATATTACATAGGATTATACTATAGTAGTGTGTATATATATTATATATATGCAGTATTATATTTGCAGTATATTATATATATGTAATAGCAAGATATATATGAAATCAACAGATGGTATACCTTAAATTTACACAATATTGTGTATCAATTATATTTATCACTTATATCTCAATTATATATTATTACATATATATTATATGCAATTTATCTCAATTTAAAAATAACTTCAGTCATTCAAAAAAAGTCATTCAAATAAATAAATAATAAAATATTCCTAAGCTACTAACTGGTAGATCTGTGATAAAAATGGGTTGGGTTGGGATAAGTATTGAAATTTGTTTGAGATGTGAAGTTACGTGATTATAGTTTAGTGTTTCCCCCACAATAAGCAATATCCAGCATCATATATTCCTAACTTCAATTGTTAAAGGTAGTATAGGTTACAGTATAGCAGAAATATTCCATACTCAAATAAATGTTTGGTGTTAGCCCAGAATTAAAGCATACTTTTGCAAAAAAAATGTTTATCAAATCAGCTATAAAGTGGAGCCAAATATTTGTAGTTTTTTTCTAGGATTTTAATAAATTCCCTTGATACCTGGTCAAAGCCTTTGAACATGCTGTTAAACAAAATGAAAGTAAGAAAATGGTCAGCCTAATTTCAAAATTGAACAAACTGATAAAAATAATCATTTCAAATATTTCATTTGTATGTTTTGCAAGTAGGAATAATTTTTCTTAAATATGTTTCTTATTTCCTCAGTGATTTTAAAAATCACATTTAGATACATCTATTGCTAATGAATGTCTTCCATAGTTTAATAATACTAGCTTGTTGAGACTTATCTGAATATATAATTAATTCAGATAATGAATTGTGAACAGATTTATGGATTAATATTTGTTCAGTACATCAGTGTTTTAGGGAAGAACATGATGATGTTTACAGTCAGCACATTATTAGCTTCATTAGATGTCAGTGTGGTTTTCAAATAAATATTTTCTAAAGTTCCTCAGTAGTCTTGAATGAGATGTTTTGCTTTAGAACATAGAGGGTGAGGAAATGGGATAGTTGCTATAAGTGTTTGTGGTTCATTAATTCCAACATTTTCTTCTGATGAAAATAAACATATCTATCAATAACAGGGCTACACAATATTGCAAGGACATAAAAAATCGTATAGTCATTTGATATATCTTAAATCCTTAGTCTTTAATGTCCTTTTGGTAGACTAAAAGGCCTTACTGTACATCAGCATACTGGCTGTCCTTTTGGGACCTTGCAAATAGGGTTGAAAAGAGCCTGGTTGTTCTGGCTGCTGATGCATACCCATGTCTTTTCTCAGCACTGGCTCTGAGGCAGCAGCACTGAGGTTGCCTCAGCCCAGGGCAGGGTTTACCTCTTTTTACAGTAGGGCGGTATTCTCCATTGTGAGTATTACTAAAACCTAGGTTTTTATGTGGAAGAATTCAGACCAGCCTGTGGTGATATATATTCTCCTAGTACTATGGTATCATTTTAGAGCTTTTATTATAAGTCATCAAACACTGTATCTGGGAAACATGAGGATAAATTATGGTACATTCAGAAACTGCTGAGAAATAACAAGAAACAAGAGAACAGGGTACTTTGGGAATCTAAGACCTACTGAATGAGAAATGTTTTGTTCTGGCTATGGATTTGCTACTTGCAGAGAAACTCCATTGCATTGGTTTTCTGAACCGGATAACATTTTCCTGATCTTTTGCCTGGTGCAGCAAATAAAATCTTATTTTTTTTTTCCAGAGTGTCTTTATTAATTTGAATTTTGCTTTCTTACCTTATTATTTAGTTAATTTCTAATTTCTCTTCAATATGTTTATTAGGTCGCCATTTAAAATAGAATAACCTATTTCGAATTGTAAGATGTTACACTTGATTTCTTTCCCCCATCCCTATTTTACAATAAATTGAGAAAACAGAGTAGTACATCACTTCTCCCTTTAATTCCTTTACAGAGTTTCTCTCAGGGTCAGAGGACGTTATTCTCTCATCTCCAAAAAATTGTTAGAAGATGATACACTGAAATTAACTGGTTTCCTCTTTGTTGTGATTGTGTTTCTTTTTTTAAAAAAAACTCATGATCTAATATAAGGAAAATCCTAAGGAATACACTAAAAACTGTTAGAACTAATAAATGAGTTCAGCAAGGTTGTAAGATACAAGATCAATATACAAAATCAATTCTATTTCTATACACTTGCAATAAACAATACAAAAATGAAATGAAGGAAACAGTTCCGTTTACAATAGCATAAAAAATACTTAGGAATAGGGGAGCCTGGGCGGCTCAGTGTGTTGAGCGTCTGACTCTTGATATTAGCTCAGATCATGATCCCAGGGTCGTGAGATTGAGCCCTGTGTCCTGCTCCGCACTCAGCAAGGAGTCCACTTGAGATTTTCTCTCTCTCCCTCTCCGTCTGCCTCCCCTCCTCACCCCAATCACACTCTCTCTCTCTCTCTAAATGAATAAATAAATAAAATCTTTAGAGAAATACTTAGGAATAAGTTTAACCAAAAAAAATGCAAAACTTATATCCTGAGAATGATAAAAACATTGTTGAAAGAAATTAAAGAAGATATAAATAAATGGAAAAACATCCTATGTTTATGGATCAAAACACTTTATATTGTTACGATGACAGTAGTCCCCAAATTAATCTTCCAATTCAACTCAGTACCTATTGGAATCCCAGCTGGCGTCTCCATACAAATTGACAAGATGATTCTAAAATTTATGTGATTGCAAAGGACCCAGAAAGCCAAAACAATTTGGAAAAAGAAGAAAAAGTTAGAAGCTTTCACATTTTAAAACTTCCCTCTTTCAAAACTTACCATAAAGTAAGAATAATCAAGACACTGAGTTATTGGCATATGGATAGATCTATACATTAGTGAGATAGAATTGAGAGTCCAAAATTAAATCCATTTGTCTATGGCCAACTGGTTTTAACAAGGATGTCAACACCATTCAATGGAAAAGAACAATCTTTTCAACAAAAAATGCTGGAATGACTGGATATTTACATGTTAAAAGAATGAAATTGGACCCTGGCCTCACACCACATAAGAAAATTAAATCAAAATGGATCAAAGACCTAAATGTAAAATGCCTGTAAATATAAGTCTATAAAACTCTTAGAAGAAAACTTAGGGGTAAATCCACATGACCTTAGATTTGACTATGAATTTTTAAGCATGCCACCAAAAGCATGAGCAACAAAAGAAAAAATAAGTTCTTCATCCAAATTAAAATTTTGTATGCTTCTATTTTTTTTTAAGATTTTATTTATTTATTTGACAGAGAAAGACAAGAGAGAGAGGGAACACAAGGAGGAGTGGGAGAGGGAGAAGTAGGCTTCCCGCCGAGCAGGGAGCACAATGCGGGGCTGGATGCAGGGCTCAATCCCAGGACCCTGGGATCATGACCTGAACCCAAGGTAGACGCTTAATGACTGAGCCATCCAGGCGCCCCAAAATTTTGTATGCTTCTGAGGACACTATCAAGAAAGTGAAATGACATCCCATGAAATAGAAAATATTTGCAACTCATATTTCTGATAAGAGACTTCTATCCAGAATACATAAAGAACACTTACAACTCAATAAAAAGAAAAAATATCCCAATTAAAAATAGGCAAAGGATACATGTCTTCAAAGAAGATATACAAATGGACAACAAGCACATGAAAAGGTTCCCAACCTCATTAGTCATCAGCAAAATGTAAGTCAAAACCACAATGAGATAGCATTTCACACCCCCTGGGATGCCTGTATTCAAAAAGACAGATAATAAGTGTTGGCAAGAATGTAAAGAAATTAGAACCCTCACACACTGCTGGTAGGAATGTAAAATAGTGCTACCATTTTGGAAAACAGTCTGGCAGCTCCTCAAATGGTGAGACACAGAGTTGCCATATGTCCCCACAATTCCACTCTTAGGTATATACCAATATAAATGATAATGTCTAGCTACCAAAACACTTGTGCACAAATGTTTATAGCAGCATTATTTGTAACAGCCAAAAGGTGGAACAATCTAAATGTCAATCAACTGATGAATGGATGAACAACACATGCCATATCCATACAAGTGAGTATTATTCACCCATGAAAAGAATGAAGTACTGATCCCTGCCTCAGTATGGCTGAACTGTGAAACCATGAAACTATTATGCTAAGTTAAAGAAGCCAGTCACGAGGGACCATGTATACTAGAATTCCTTTTCTGTGAAATGTCCAGGAGAGGAAAATCCATAGAAACAAAGTAGATTCCTGGTATCTTAGGGCTGGGGGTTGGGGAGGAGGGAGAGGGATTGGTAGATAAGAGAGTGCCAGCTAAAGGGCATGGGGTTTCTTTTTGAGGTGATAAAAATGTTTTAAAGTTGACTGTGGTGATAGTTTTGCATATCTCTGAAAAGTGCACTGAATGTACCCTTTAGACGGGTGAATTATATAGTATATGAATTATATCTCCAAAAAGCTGTTATAAAAATAAAACAAAACAAAAATGTGACTCTCTATTGGCTTAAACCCAGGCCACATGCTCCTTGCCTGTTTGGGTGGGGAGAAGTTCCACGTGAATACATAAGTTGTAATTTTCCTAGAAGAAGGATGAAAAATGCCAGATGGTAAAAAGAGCAAAAGTCTACCATACATGTCCTTGAGATCCTAAAGAAATCTGGTCTTTTTGGAAGCGGGGCAGGAGGGGGATATTAGACTCAGTTGGGAAGAGCAAAGGGAAGGGATTTAAATTTACGATTATCGAGTCATGTGACAGGCATCAATATATTCATTAAAACACATGTACAACAATGCTGTAGCAAAGCTAGTCATAATAGCCCCAAATATCCATCAGTATCTGAACAAATAAATTGTAGTATATTCAAACTGGAATACCATACAGCCGCAAGAATGAATCAACTACAACAGCACAAAATGTGCATGAATCTCACAAACCTAATGTTGAATGAAAAGAGACATTCACAAAGATACAGACTCTATGATCCCTTTAAATAAAGTTCAGAAATAGATTAAATGGATCTATGTTGTAAGAAGACAGATTAGTGTTTGTCTTGGTGGGTAGCTGTGAATGAAAGCAGAGGAAGGGCTGTTGAGGTGCTGACAGTGTTCTGTTTCTTGATCTGGGTGCTGTCCACATGGGTATGTTTACTTTGTGAAAATTCCTTGAGCTATATACCATCTTTCCTTATGCATCTTTCTTTATGCAAGTTATACTTTGCTAAAAGTAAAAAGAAAAAGTCAAGAGCTTTGTTTATTTTCTGTAGAGTTAGGCAGTAAATCATGTTTCTCTTTCATGCAGAGGTAAAGAATTTGTCCAAGGATGCAGTGGAGGGATATCACTTACAGGAATCAGAGTTATGGGGCATATCCTGAGCATGCGAAGAACAGATCCTTTCCTGCTTAGCCATTTCATTTTTATTACCTTGGAACCAAACTGTCCAGCAGTTCTTCTAAATGTCAGGTTAATGGTGATGGTGGCCATCCTCTACCACATTGGTAAGGCTGCTTAGATATCCTCCCAACTACATTTATATGGAGATAGGAGATGTAGATGGGAGCGCACATGGAGTAGAGGACAGTATATTTCTCCCACAGTGTACTTATATCCGAATCAGGAACCATGCTCAATCTTTCAATAAGAAATGTAATTGGTAACTGTCAGGGCATAGTTCTTCAAACTGTGAATTGGGGAGGGGAACTGTCTTTGAGTTAAGTGAAAAACTAAAAATTCTGGGCTTTGATAATGAATAAAAATAATTTTTGCAGTTATAAAGACAAAGCTACTATTCTGTATTGAAGTTATTTTCATAGAACAAAACCTAATTTTCTTAAATCAGTCTTTTGCAGACTGAAGTTCATGTATGGATTATCAAGAAAATCTTCCCAATAAATGTGCTGAGGCATGTTTCAGTGTGACGTATCGGGGAGCTTTGGTGGAAGTGAGTGATACATACATCTCTTTCATTTGCTGCAGTCTTTCCTGAGAGCAGAGTGATTTTTAGCTGGTGTTAAGATTGAGAAAGGTACCTTCTGTAGTGTTGTTGCAGAACTACCTTTTTCATAAGCATACAGAAAATTAGCATGACTTAACTGCTTGAAAGGAAGCAGAACGGTCTTAAATGTATTCATCATTTTGTGGGAGGAAACGCCACAATGAATCCTTTCTCTTTTTCTTAACTGAACAGCAGCAAATGATATTTAAACTATTATCTAGCAACAAAAAAGTTCCAAGCCAATGTGAAAAAAAATTGCCTGCCAAAATTCCTTTCTATGGCACAATAATATAGCTGAGTTAAAAGCCCTTTTGAGATGGAGAATATGACAAGAAAAGTGACACACGCCCCCCACAAAAGTGGGATTTCCAAGAGCTTCTAGAATAAAGCCACTCTCATTAAGGCTTCTCACACTGGTTTTTGTTGGCAGCACTTCTCAGGAATCATTTCCTCCATGAAGGAAATAAAGTAGCTGAGACGTTCATGACAGTTGCAAAAGGTGAAGTAAGAATTTAAATTGAGAAAGGCAGTTAAAATAATATCTGAACTTTTGAACTTCCTCATCAGATAATTATTCTTGAAAGTCTTTACAGGATAGGAAAAGAGAATTAATGCCACTTAAAGTGTTGAATTTTAGAGGAATACTATCATTAAATATAGTATTTCTCCCATAATTTTTTGATTGTTGAGTACAGGCATGACAAGAATTTTATGAAGACAGTTCTGATTGATAAGATGGAGTATAAACAGAAAGTGCTCTTAAGTAGTAAGGTGTGTCTGTTTGGAACTTGAACTTGTCTCTTTTTGCTTAGAAATGTGCATAATGAATGCAAAACACCTGTGTCTTCACCCCAGATCTCTCTCCTAAGTGACAGATCTGCATATCCAACTACTTTACTAGACACATCCCTTTGAATGCCCCACAGGCACCCTAATTCAACATGTTCAAAATAAAACTCATCATCTCAGCCTTCTCCTGCCCCCCAAAATTGGGCCTTTACCATTTCTACTTTATATTAATCATTATTAAACCAGTTTCCAAAATCCTATGTTTATGTACCATACTTGCATTCTGCCATCTCCCATGCTAGTGGGACCTCCCAACCTGTCCCCTCCCATATACCTCCCGAAGTCACCCACTTCCTGCATCCCCAACTCTTGACCATTTAGAGGAGGCCACCATCATTCCTCCACTGACTCCTTCAATATTTTCCTAACTAGCCTTCCTGTAGCCATCCATTCTTTTGCCCTCTTCAATCCAATACCACCAGAGGAATCTTCCTAAAACTCAAGTCTTGTATCATTTATCTACCTATTTGTTGGGTTTCTGTTGTTCTTAAGCTAAAATCCTTATTATGGCTTAGATTTGATTATGATCTACTTATGATCTTACTACTCTAGTCTCTGTGATGCCCCTATTCCTATTATCTCTGAAGATGCCCAGCTATCTTTGGTGGCAGCCAAAGACAGAACAATTGAGGCAGACGTCTATCAGATTTGCTAAGGTCCAAACCAACCCACAAAAGCTGCCAAGTCTAAGACAAGGGTCCTTTCCATGGGGTGATGGTAACAAGACATTTAGTTGGTTTTTGCTAGCTGCAACCACACTGGTGAGAGAAAGTCCATCTACACAGTTTCTTACATTGCCAGGCTCTGGGCGGCCCCTTCCATGTACCACCTAAGTGCTTCCTCACATTATCTCTCTCTTTGTCCTGAACTCAAAATCTTCTAATTCCCCCAGGGGGTCTACCTACATTATCCTATTCATGGTTACTATGTGCTTCATTTACATGAGGTTTTGCTCCTTGTTAAGCATGGGAAGAGAGATCTCATAATTGGGACCATCAGAACAGATGTTTGAACTTAGCCTTTGACTCTGCTTCACTTACTAGATTCCCTCTAAGTGGATATCCTTAGCTCCCCTTAGTTTTAATCCTAAAATGGTCCCAATCTCCCTCCTTTCTATTTTGTTATTATTTTCACCTATGTCATTAACCCTAAAAACCTTAATTTAGTGCATTTTATTCCTATGAGGGTAGCACTAGATATTTCCAGCATGCAAGACCACCTGCAGAGTCTATGGAAGGGTTCATTTCCCATATGCACCATAAGCCTAAAATCCGATTTTAATGCAATAGATCTCCTTTCTGATGATACTGCCTATTACTTCTCATCATTTTCCCTTCCTACCCATGGCTCCAAGCAGACGAAATTTCTCTCAGATTCCATTTTTGCCATGCTCTCTTTCTTAAGGCTTTTACACTACTAGACCAGATTGTCTCCAGACCACTGAGGTCTTACCCCTCTTCTTTGCTTGGCTACTCTGTAATCTCAGTTTAGACTTCACTTCCTCCAGAACATCTGGGTTAGAGCTTTTCCTATGAACATCCACTTCCCCTCCCCCTTCCCTTCATGTGGCACCTGACACTCTGCCTGGTTGGTTTGAGTATCTGTACGCTCCACAATGGCCTGATTCTTTTTTATTTTTAAAGATTTTATTTATTTGACAGAGAGAGACACAGCGAGAGAGGGAACACAAGCAGGGGGAGTGAAAGAGGGAGAAGCAGGCTTCCCGCCGAGCAGGGAGCCCAATGTGGGGCTCGATCCCAGGACCCTGGGACCATGACCTGAGCCGAAGGCAGACGCTTAACGACTGAGCCACCCAGGCACCCTTACAATGGCCGGATTCTTGTCTTGTTCTTCCTTGCATCCTCAAAGCCTGTTGCAGTACCTGGCCCAGAGCAAGTACTTAATGATCATTTCTTAATGAATGAATAAAGAGATCACTCCATTAATCATTTAATCAGTGAATCAATGCATTTACAATTTTGTGCAAGTCTCTGACATTCTCAGAGATGGACGTTTTATTTTCTGAAATTATATATTCGTTTCATTTCTTAAAGAATCTGATTTATCCCTACTTTAAATTGTACTACCATGTTTATAAAGCCATTGCTGCTGTATGGTAAAATACAAGAGGCATCCAATACTGCCTTAAGAATCCTGTTTCATAGTAAAAACTCTCCAGACCAATTTCTCTGCACTTTCCATTGTATATTAAAATTGCTCGTGTTTCTGTCTGTGTAACCTGCAAGACATTAAGTGCCTCAAGGGCAGTGACCATATCGTATTCATCTTTGTACCCTCATAACCTCATATCTGGTACAGTGTCGGCAGTCAGCAAGTGTTTATATAAATGCTGAAGATAAGCCCAGAATTCAAGTCTTGGCTGAACTGTTTTCTATCTCTGACTCCTATCTCCGTACTTAGGCTCTCAAAGCCTCAGTTTGTTCATCTGTAAAATGAGGATTTGACTCATAGGAAAGATCATCTTCTGGGGTTGTTAGGAAATATTACATAAAATATAATATAAGTGTGTGGAACATAAGGAAATTATGAATAAGCCAGATTGAAGGATAAAGCTAAGCTCCTTTGTAGAGAATTCTAGTATGTCAGTATTTTCTTTGTCATAGGCTGGCAAAAATGGTCTCAGATCTACTAAAATCTTTGCAAGAGAAACCAAAGAGGCAAACTTCCCAATTTTTATATTAGAGATATTTGTCTGAAGTAGAAAACAAAATGAGATGTTGGGATGCAAATAAAATGCACTATAGGACAATTTATAGAGAGCTCAAATGTATCAGTTGCATTATTTGTCTTATGAATATTCTTTTCAAAAAGGAGAATGAAACTGGACAAACAATATTCTCAGACCGTAAATCCCTTGAAAATGAGATGCACACTTCGAGATGGCTTATAAAAGAAAGGAAAAGAAAATCATAGCAGGACTTGCTTTTTCCTAAGTAAAATTCCACAGAGTTGTCTATAATGTGTTCATGTTTTATTGTTTTAGTAATGATCCTTCCTCTTTTCTTTGAAATGACAGAAATCACCAAGAAAAAAGGTTCTCTAGTCATAATGTGTTTAGGAAAGTCAGGATGGTAAACATTCACATTATAGGACTGGGAAGCAAATTTAAAGGAAAAAGAGCTTGGCTCTTAAACCAAAACTTCAAATTTCCCAGCATAACATGTTTCCGTTTGCTCAGACTGAGGTGTTTTGCTGGATTGTTTGGCCCTGTATTGTTTTATTCATCTTAAAACTGTTTCTTTCCTTGTATTGGTTTGTCTGATGATTTTCATATCATGTAGTGTTATTTTAGTAGGAATTTGTAATTTTTTTCAATTGTTGCCTATTCCTCTATAATTATTGTAATTGCATCTTATTATATAATTTGTGTAAATACACGCAATCATGGAATTAGAACATGTGGGTGGTGATATGCAATGTCACAATTGCAGCAGTTAAAGATGTATAATTTTTTTAATCTTTGGGGGAAAAAAGATAAGTAAATATAGTAATTTCAGGGGAGAACATTTTAGCTGGCTGAATTGATTGCCCAAAGAAGTTAACCAAACCTTTTTATTTTAGATGTGGATCAGAGGTTTGGTTTTTGCCTGTATTGACAACTAAGAGATTTGGACATCTTAGTTTTAAATAACCAGTTTGATTGCTGGTGAAACACTTTAAAGAAAGTTTTGATATTAACTTTAAAACACAAAACACTGAGGATCATATGCTTCTAAAGACACCTTTCCTATACATTGTTATCAATGCAAGTTTGAAGACACATTTATTCCTTGAACTGGACGTTTATTATCAATATTGACATCTCTTATCCATAAAAATAAAGATGTTTGTGTTGACATAAAGATACAGATAGTGATTTATATGCCTTTTAGAATCCCTATGACTATAAGATTTGTTTCTCTGATTATGCATTAGGTAAATAGCATATTTAGAAAATAGTCAAGGCCCAAAAAAATAGCATAATTCTAATTTGGCACCCACTGGAATTCTAGTTGGTTAAAACCAGGCTTTAATAAAGCTAACCCCATTAGCTCTAGGATTCCCTTGCACCAAGAGAGCATCTACTGAGCTACATCCATCTTTAATTAAAGAACCACACTTGCTTTTAGAAGATGAGAGACATGCAAGTAAGTACATAGGCTCAGTCAGGGAAGGCTTGTGACTAGTATAGATCTTTGTTAGGATTTTAACATGTTTATAAAAATACCTTGGTGGTGGGGCGCCCGGGTGGCTCAGTCGTTAAGCGTCTGCCTTCGGCTCAGGTCATGATCCCAGGGTCCTGGGATCGAGCCCCGCATCGGGCTCCCTGCTCGGCGGGAAGCCTGCTTCTCTCTCTCCCACTTACCCTGCTTGTGTTCTCTCTCTGGCTGTCTCTCCCTGTCAAATAAATAAATAAAATCTTTAAAAAAAAAAATACCTTGGTGGTAATAATCATCATTTTGTGTATTTGAGAATTTGGAAGGTGAAGAGAAAATGTGCTTTCTACTAAAAGACAAGATTGCTCTAGTAATCAGCATTAAAAAAAATTCTCTGAAGCATTCGTGTAGAATTTATCTCCCGTGGAATGATTGCATTCATAGTTTTTAGAAGGAAAGTATCTTTTGCCTTTGAACCAAGAAGAGAATCCAAATTATGACTGAAAACAAAACTTCCTATACCTGTGCTCTGCAGAAGTGTTTTTGAGACAGAAGTTGCAGGTGGGAGGCTGGGACAGATGACACGTCAAGGAGAGAAGTGACTCAGCCACCTCACACATAGTGCTTTGCGCTATCTCTAGCAACCTATCCCTTGTTCAGCATCCTAAGAATACTCGTGTGTTGCCAGAGAGACTCTCAATCTTCTTGTTTTCTCTTTAGTTCCTTTCAAAAGAAAAAAAAAAAAAAAACCTTTATGCCCTGTTCAGATATCATACATTGGTCTTAGGGTCTGGAACTAGTAGAAACTTCATGATCCAGAAATTTTCTATTCCCCTTGTGATCTCGGTCTAAATTTTCTTCAGTGCAGGGAAAAAGTAAAGTTGCCTTAAACATCAAGATTTGGGTATCCACTGGAAAGTAAATGAAGTTATTACAGGATGGGATTTTGAAACAATCTTCAGTGCTCAGTAAGGAGAAACCGCAAAGCTTGAAGAAACTTTTCCATACTTCTCTTTTAATGCACCAGTTAAAATGTAGCTGGTGTGTCTTTGGCTTTGTGAAAAATAGGATTATGTTTGTCAATGCAAAATTTGAGACTTTTTCTTTCTTTTTTAAGTATTCTTCTTGCAATTAGTATGTATCTTAATGTTACTTTGGCTGCAGGTTTATGATCCACACAAGGAGTTTTTCCTTACATTTTGTTAAATGAAAATGTTAGCATGGTTTCCCTATAAATTATGCTTTGTTGTGTTAGAGGCCACTAAAAATTTAGTATAGACATTAACAAAGTATGTTGATAAATAATTATAATAAACAAAATAAAAAATATACAAATCTTGAGTAGAATCTCTATACCTTGCCATAATTAATTCCTCTAGATTAACTGTGGAGTCTCCCCAGGAATCCCTTCAGGGTGAGTGGAGAGTCAGGTGGACAAGAATCTGAGCCCTACTATTCAACTAAACAAGTTTTGATTTGGAAAAAGAAATTTTGACTTCATTATTTGACCCTGCCTGGAGCCAAGAACTTACGTGTGTGCTTTACTATTTCTCTTTGCATATACATGAAAGCAAAGAGGGTTTTTTTTCCTTCAGTTTATAATGAAAGTTACTGGTATAAATAGCCAACACAAAATAAAGCAGAAAGAACTTAAAAAACATAGAATAAAATCTGTATAGTGTGATTAAATTATTTGGAAAAATTAAATTGCCAACTTTATACACACACACACACACACACACATACACACACATATACTCCTATTGTCTCTGCTTAATGCACTTATAAATAATTTAAACCCTTCCTTTCTTATTTTTAGTAGGTAATTTATTATTTAAGTAACACACTAAAAGTTATTATTTTTAAAGAAATTAAGAAATTATCTCTTTTCTGAAAGACACCCAAGAGCAAGTTGATCATGTGCTGAAATTTTTTTTCTGGCTTCTAATACAGTTTGAAAATGAAGAAAAGAAGAGAACTCAATAAAACATTTCTAAATATGGGGGTCATTTTTACCATCACATCAGTGTTGGAAAGCCAGAAGAATGAGGTCCCATGCCGAGCACTAGACACTCCTGTCCTCACTGCTTGAGTGTTTGTGAAATTTTGGTACTTTGGACCCTAATGAACACTCTCTTTAGCTGGACAGCAACACAAATGGCTGTAAAGTGGACTGTTATCTATTATGTATACACACACACGCAGAGATTTAAAATGAGGTTTATTGATGTAAAGTGGCCTCCCTCTGTAACTGAAGAATCATAAGGCTTCCATTCTGCCCACTGCTTGTTTTCTTCTCCATGTCTTTGTATTTATAGGTTAGGTTTACTAGAGTGTCATTTAAGATACTGAAAATAGCATTAAAATGCTATCTTTTAACTTCCTCGGGGAAGCACCTCTCTGCTCCTTTTATTAATACCTTAGTTCTCAGACCCTCATTATCTTTCTCTTTAATCACAAGTACAGAACTTTCTGAACTGGTTTGTTTGCCTCTGGTTTTACCCCTTTAAATTCATCTTCCATGCAACTGAGTGATCCTTCTAAAGAACAAATGTGACCCCAACACTCCCAACTTAAATGGTTTCTGAGCTTCCTGGGCACCCTGAGGATTGAGTGAAAGCTCCTAAACACAGCTTGGACAGGCCATCCCATCTGCACCCCTTGTCTCTCGGTTCCTCTACTCCAGGCGCCATGTTATTCTGAAGCGCTAATCAGCTTCTAGCTTTTCACATGCACCAATTGTTCATATTCCCACTCCTGGATTGCCCCCACACCTCACATATCCCTTGCCTTCCTCCCTCAAGGAGTTTCTACTCATTTTGTAAGGCATGGCTCAGCCATCTTTTCTGAAAAGTTTTCTCTACCACCCTTTCTCTCTCTCAAAAAGACAAGGTACCTTTCCCCCGTTGTCCACAGGAAATTTACCAGTGGTTGCACTTGGTGTAAATGAACCTTATATCCAACTGTCTCCTCTGCTAGGCTGTAAGGTCTTTGATTTTAGAACTTGTATAAATTCATTTTAACATCCCCAGTGTCTAGCACTGTAAGTGCTGAGTAAATGTGGGTTGAACCTAAGCTGAGTTCCCAGAGATGAAGTCAAGAGTTCTTAGTATCTTTAAAAAAAAAATAAAACAAACTTCTGACCTTTTTTCATTATAATCTTGGCAAATTTAGAATACCTTTATCCTAAAATAACTTTGTAATCAGGGAGTTGAAGCTCGAGTGGGAATGAGAACTGTAGTATTAAAGAATGAATTTTTTAGATGTGTAAGAAATAATAGAAAAGAGCCATAACCAGTTTCACCGAAGACTGCTAATAAAAATCAGAGAAAACACCATAAATATGGCATTAAATAAGGTGGAAAGCTGTGCTGAAGCTTGAAGATGGAAATATTTGTGGAAAAATAAGGCAGTGAGAAATAACGTCCTGCATCATATTTTGACATGCTGTATTCATCTTTCTGGTGATGACTATATTTCACATGTAAATTAGGAAAAAAAGGGGGGAAAGGAAAGTGAATGTGTGTTATGTCCAGGAAGGGAGAGTCAAATATTTTAGAATAGCTTCTCTAGTCAGCTCTCTATATATGCTGGTCTTTTGAAGTACTGGTGAATTTTTAAATCTTGCCTTCTCCAAAGAAATAACAAAACTTAGAAATTTGAAAATCTCAGCTATGGTGAATTCAGTGACTTTCCATGAATCAATCTCATTATTTTTTAACATCTGTTGACCTTAAAAATCAAAACAAACAAACAAAAAACAAAACAAAACAAAACAAGCCAGCTATTTTACAAAAAAAAAAAAGTTTATTCAAGAATAGAGAATTACAATTTGGGGCAATCAAATTATGGCAAACCATATGCAAGTCCAGAGAACAGAGGAGAGAGTCTTGCTTTTATGGAGGAAAAAAAGAAGTTGGGAGGGGCTATTTTGAAGAGCTCTGGATGATGATGGCTTCTCATTGGCTGAGTGTGGCAGTTTCTCATTGGCAGAGCTGTTGCTTGGCAAGGAGAAATTCTTCCTTCCTCCTGCTGGATTAGGTAAAGTAAGCTTCCTCCTGTTTGTGGTCTCAGCATTGGGGTCTGAGAGCTCTCCCTTCAGGATTTTCCAACTCCATTTTTAATGAGGATTCCTTTATTTTTACACATCTGAAAGGAAAGCAGCCATATGACTGATCGTTGATGAATTTCAAAATCATGTGCCATAGAAACTATAAAGAAATTTAAACTAAAATACTGATATTTAGGCCTATTTTTAAAAACCTGCCAGTTTGGATATAATGTCTGTCATTGAATAGTCTACTGATCTCCTTTGCTAAAATGGCTAAAACCCCAAACTAACACCATAAGTATACATAATCTGGAATTTTAAATTGTAGTTTACTCTGAGTGCTTCAGAGGCCCTGCCCCCAGCCTCCTTCTGGCAACTTTTTATGCATAGTTTTTATGCATATGTTTTATACACACGCTACCCTGCTGTGCTAGCCACAGCTAGTTGGAATAGAGAACAGGGGCAGCCCTGTTCAACCTATGGGCTAATCTTTCAAAATGGAGGTGGCCAATCCAGCAGTTTGTACTAGAGAGTGATTGGCCAACTAGTCAGATACTCTCTTGAAGAGTTTGAATGCAGAAACACAAATAATAGAGTGACACCAAAACCCACAGACACACAGGTAACAGGCAGACAGTAGGCAGAGGCCACAAGAAAACAGAAGACACAAGACATAGAAAAGAACAGAGGGCCAGAATTGGGCAGAGCAGGGGAAACCATCATTTATCGAGAGGGTAGTGTCAGGAGAAGTATGAGTCAACAAGCAGAAACAGAAATAAATTGAGACAGGATTAGGGTGAAGTCACAAGAATAGGGGACAGCCAGAATGAATAGAATAGAAAGTGCTAGTGGCAGTGAATGTAGCTACCTACATGAGAAGTTTGATGGTGGAGGGAAACAATAGTTTAGTGGCAGTTATGCCTGAGGGGCTTTATTTAGGATGGATTGGAGGTGGGAACAAACTTATGGGTTAAGGAGACGCTCGACTATTTGGCATGACACCAGAGGAGAAAAAGGAAACAAAACTTAGGAGAAAGGGCTTAGCTTTTGAAAAGAGGAAGAAGGAGCCTTTTTCTTGGACAAAAAAGAATGAAGAAAAGACAGAGGCAGATACCAAGAACTTAAAATGAGAGAGGAAAAGAGCTCTTCTTTTCCTGTCTTGTTGATTTTCAGTATAAAAAAGAGAGAGAAATTGAAAATAGAGAAAATCAGTGAAACAAAAAGCTGGTTCTTCAAAAAAAAATCAACAAAATTGATAAACCTCTAGCATGACTAACAAAAGTACAAAAAGAGAAGACACAAATCACCAATATCAGGATAAAGCAGTGATATCACTACAAATTCTGCATTTGTTAAAATGATCACAGTGGAATATTTTGAGCAACTTAGAAGAAATAGAGCAACCCTTTGAAAACCGCAAACTACCATGCCTCAACCTGAATAGTCCATAACCATTAATGAAATTGAATTTGTCATTTTAAAGTACCAGAAAAGGAAACTTGGATGTGTAAAACTAATTCACCATTTGAAAATCAATCAGTAGAGTCTGCCATATCAGTAGGCAAAAGGAGAAAAACACATGATCATGTCAATTGACACAGAAAACTATTTGACAAAACCCTACACCCATTCACAATCAAAACTCTCAGCAAAACTAAGAACGCAGAGGAACTTACTCAAGTTGATAAAGAATATCTACCAAAAAAACTACAGCTAATATCTTATGTAACAGTGAAAGACGGAATGCTTTGCCTCTAAGATGGGGAACAAGGAAAGCATGTCTGTCACCACTCTTCTTAATCATAGTACTGGAAGTTCCAGCCACTGAAATAAGGAAAGAAAAAGAAATTTTAAAAGCATATGTATTGAAAAGGAAGAAAAACAGTTTTAAAACTATCTGTTTGCAAATGACATGATTATCTGCAGAGGACATTCCAAAGAATCTATCAAAAAAAAAAAAAAGTTCCTAGAACCAATAAGTGATTTCACTATGGTCATAGGATAAAAAGATCTACATGCACAAATCAGTTGCATTTCTGTATATTCACAACGAACATGTGGAAATAAAAATTAAAAACTCAAAGCCATTTACAGTCACTCCAAAATAAATGTAATACTTAATATAGACTTAAAAAACATGTACAGAATCTGTATACTGAAAACCATAAACAATTGACAAAAGAAATTTAAAAAGGCCTAAATAAATGGAGAGACATACTGTGTTCATGGATTGGAAGACTCAACATAGTAAAGATGTCAATTTTCCCCAAACTGACCTGTAGATTTAATGCAATTCCTGTCAAAATCCAAGCAAGGTTTTTCTCTAACCATAGACGAGCTTATTCTAAAATTTGTATGGAAAGGCGCAGGCCCTAGAATAGCTGAAATGATCTTGAAAAAGAAGAATAAAATGAGAGTTATCACTCTACCTGATATTGCTGCTAGATAGCTATAGTAATCAAGATAGTATGGTATTGCTGGAGGAATAGAATAGAGAACCCAGAAATAGACCCACACGAAAATGCCTAACTGATTTTCCACAAAGGTGCAAAAGCTATTTAATGGAGGAAGAATAGCATTTTGAACAAATGGTGCTGGAGCAATTGGACATTCATAGGCGAAAGAAGGGAACTTTGACTTAACTTCACACCTAATAAATCAATAACCCAAAATGCATTGTGGACTTTAAGGAAAAATGTAAAAAATTAAAAATTCTAGAAAAGACATTATTAAGAGAAAATCTTTAGGATCTAGGATTGGGCAGAGTTCTTAGACTTTGACAGCAAAAGCACAATCCATAAAAGGAAAAATTGATAAATTGTATCTCATCAAAATTTAGAAGTTTTGCGCAGCAAAGACCCTGTTAAGAGAAAGAAAAAATAAGGCCTGGATGGCTCAGTCGTTAAGCATCTACCTTCGGCTCAGGTCATGATCCCAGGGTCCTGGGATCGAGCCCCGCATGGGGCTCCCTGCTGCGCAGGAAGCCTGCTTCTCCCTCGCCCACTCCCCCTGCTTGTGTTCCCTCTCTGGCTGTGTCTCTCTGTCAAATAAATAAATAAAATCTTTAAAAAAAAAAAAAGAGAGAGAGAAAATAAGATACAATTTGGTAGAAAATATTTGCGAACCACATTTCCAACAAAGAATTATTATCTGGAATATGCAAAGAACTCTCAAAACTCAGCAGTAAAGAAACACAAAACTGTCCATTTAGGAAATGGGCAAAGATATGAACAGACATTTCACTGAAGAATATATGCATATGGCAAATAAGCACATGAAAATTTGTTCAACATTATCTAAAGTCATTAATTAAATGCAAATTAAAACCTCAATGAGGTATCACTGCACACCTATCAGAATGGCTTAATAAAAATTAGTGACAGAACCAAATGCTGTCAAGGATGCAGAGAAACAATCACTTACACATTGCGGGTAGAGATATAAAATAATACAGCCATTTTGCTGTGTTTGCCATAGCAAACAGTTTAGTGGTTGCTCATAAAACTGGTGATTCCATCAGTAACATTCTTTTTTTTTTTTTTAAGATTTTATTTATTTATTTGAGAGAGAGAGAGAATGAGAGACAGAGAGCATGAGAGAGAGGAGGGTCAGAGGGAGAAGCAGACTCCCTGCCGAGCAGGGAGCCCGATGCGGGACTCCAGGATCATGACCTGAGCCAAAGGCAGTCGCTTAACCAACTGAGCCACCCAGGCGCCCCATCAGTAACATTCTTGATAGTTTATCTTAGAGAAATGAAAACTTACGTTCACACAAAAACATGTACAGAAATTTTCATAGCAGCATTCTTCATAATAGCCAAATATTAGAAACAAACCAGCTGTCCTTCAAAGAGCAAATTGTTAAACAAACTGTGTTACACCCGTGTCATGGAATTCTATTCAGCAATAAGGGGAACATATCGTTGATACAACTTGTATGTATCTATAGGGAATTAGCTGAGTGAAAAAAAGTCTATCTTGAAAAGTAACTTACAGGTTGGTATCATTTATATAATACTTTTAAAACTACCAAATTAGAGAATAGATTAGTGGCTTCGAGGAAGTTGGGGGGGGCGGGGAAGGTGGTCACTTTGGGTATAAAAGATAATTGGTTGCCAACAAAAGGATTACCCAGTTCCATCACTAGCCCCCTGAGGTTAGATTTCATAGATTTACAGCAGAACAATTGACATAATGAAGTGTGTTTGGGAAAACGTGATCCCAACCTATGACCAGCCCAGATCACAGTAAACACCATACAGATATTCACAGAAACTATAATGCATCAGCTCAACATTTCACATATTCATGTTCCAGTCCAATGAAAAAGTACTTCATGCTGTACTCCTGGGCTTTTGAAAATGCACCAAATGACATCCTGGTGAAAACTTGGTCAAATGACATCAAATAAACACAGCATGATGGTACTAAAATGAGCATTAGAGCCAGGTAGGGGAAAAATCAGCACTTCTGTGATACCAAGGGGTGGGAAAGACAGATTTCTGCTGGTTCTTTTATTTTTTAAGATTTTATTAATTTATTTGAGAAAGAGCGTTTGAGAGAGAGAGCAAGGACAAGCAGGGGGAGGGGCAGAGGGAGAAGCAGACTCCCCACTGAGCAGGGACTCGATCCCAGGACTCCGGGTTCATGACCTGAGCCTAAGGCAGATGCTTAACCAACTGAGCCACCCAGGTGCTCGTCTGCCAGGTTGTCTTAAACTCTGTGCATTTGTGTGTGTGTGCAGATGTGCAGTGTGGGTGAGTTGAATTAAAGGCTTTTTTTTTTTCCAGATAAAAGAAATCCTATTTATATCTTCAAAGCCCACAAACCAGGGTCCTTTCAGCAACATTGTTTTTGCATTCCACTAAGCCCTCCCCCTCCAGTTCCAGCTGTGAGGAATGAAATGCAGACATTGAAGAGGTGTTCCACTACCTCAGTATCTAGAGACAATGTTTCTATTTGGGAAGGTTCGTTCAAATCACATTTCTTTTTTTTTTAAGATTTTATTTATTTATTTGACAGAGAGAGACACAGCGAGAGAGGGAACACAAGCAGGGGGAGTGGGAGAGGGAGAAGCAGGCCCCCCGCCAAGCAGGGAGCCCGATGTGGGGCTCGATCCCAGGACCCCAGGATCACGACCCGAGCTGAAGGCAGACGCCCAATGACTGAGCCACCCAGGCACCCCTCAAATCACATTTCTTGACAGCAGGTCCATCTCATGCATCTTTTTTTTTTATGTTATGTTAATCACCATATGTAACATCATTAGTTTTTGATGTAGTGTTCCATGATTCACTGTTTGCATGTAACATCCAGTGCTCCATGCAGTTAATATCCCAACCAGTTACTTTTATGGAGGGACATAAATATTTGTTGAGCAGGTTGGATGAACCCACACATATTACTGAAATCAGACTTTATTTCTACCAGTTTGTTGGACTTTATGCAGGATACCAAAATATTTTAATACACTGTCTTTTCCCTGAAATGTTTATAACCACAATTCTAACACGTCCCCTTTTATCCACAGTGTCTCCTTTGCTGGCAGACTAGTTTATACCTGTTTCTTTAGTGAGAGACTCTTATGCTGTCACATACATACCAAAGTCCCTCTCCACCCTACCCCTGGACTGGAACACCAGCAGTCTGATTAGCTTAAACATCCAGGGTTTCAGACCAAGGGCCATTTCAACTAATGGACTCAAGAGGTTCCAAGAGACCTTGAAGGGTTACAAAATATGTAGCCTTTTGGGTCCAAACATTCCTAACCAGTACGGACCCATGAGCAATAATTAGATTTTTTTTCTTTTTTGAAACTGAAAAGAGTATTATAGCTGGCCTGGTTTCCTTAAAGATTCCAGCAATCTATTTGAATTTGCCAATTCAGAGCCAAAGACATATTTATCTTTGCCATCCGAGTAACTTATACTAGAAGATCATGGGGTGAACAGACCACAGCAGAGTGCATTTTTCTGCCTTCAGTCAATACTGTACTCAAATTAATTCAGAATAAGAGCAGTCTGTCCTTTGCTTTAAAATTTCAAATGACATTCCCTCATGAAAATGCATTCAGGAGCTGTAAGTCCCCATCGTTATGGGGAGTCCACCCAAGCCAAATATCCGATTCCTACAGAAGAAAAGCAGTAAAGAAGTCTGCGTGTCCTGCCTGATACATTCCATCATTACTTATGTGTTTTGAAAACAAATCTATAAATAAAAACCTAGATTGTAATTTTTTTTTCCAAGAGTGCCATTAATGAATGTAAACATTTCTTCCATACCATAAACCTGTGGAAGATACAGATCGCCATTTCAGCAACTGGGCGTGTTTTGCTTCTGTCAACTTTAGAGAGACAGGATTTTAAAAGATAACTAGTGGCAAATCTGTCTAGAAGAGATGGTTGGGACCTGGACTGACATATTTTAAACCATATTTTAATCCAGCAACACTGAAACCAGGACTTTCAACCCATGGGCTGGTTACTGAAACCTGGTGGGAGAGAGGAACAAGTTACCTCCATGCCTCCCATACCCCTGCCACATTGGTGGGGAAACTGAGCAAATAGATCTTTCTGGTAGGATCGGGGTAATGGGCACCAGCAATTCCATGACTTTTTTCTTTCTCTCTTTCTTATTATTTTATTTTTTCTTGTTACTGGAACTAAAGCAAAGTAATAGTGAAAAAACAAAATACCAAAAGCTCTAAAAGAGAAGAAAAATTGCATAAATCTTGCTATTAAGTGATAATCACTGCAGATAAATATTTTTCTAAAATTAAGGCAGCGTGCTGATTTAGAAAATGCAAGCATAGAGAAAACAAATCCAAATCCATCACCCAGTCATCTCTCTATTCATACCTACACACAATTATCCCTGTAATTTATATAAGGGTCATTCTTGGTATCGTACCCTGAATCTGGATTTTTTTTTTACTCAGTTGAATGTTTGGGAGATCTTTCTATATCAGGAAATATTAAAAAAAAACATTCTTTTTAATGGATGCAGATAATTCTTTTAAAAGGATGGATGGATGTTTCGGAAATTGTGCAGCCAGTCCCTTATTTATGAGTAGGTAGGTTGTTTCTAGCTTTCTGTTCTCTGAAATAATGCTTCACTGAAGCTCTTTGTACATGTATCCTATACTTAATAGCTCTAGATAAATTTCTAGAAGAGGAATTACTGGGTGAATTTTGATATCTATTTCAAGACTGCCAAAAGAAAGATTAAGCACTTATGCTTTCACTAGTAATGTATAAGAAATGTGGATTCCTCATACCCTTATCAGTATTACTAGTATTTTCCTAATTTACTAGGAGAAAATGAAATATTTACCTCATTCATTAGGTAGAAATGATAGGTCATTTTTACTAGTAGTTTTTTCATTAATGGTGCAGTCAAACATCTTTTCATATATTTATTGACCATTTTATTCTGCAAACTGCCCATTTCCAAATTGGGATTTTTGTCTTGTCTCAAATTGCTTTTTAAAGATTTATCTTATCTTATAAATACATACTTTGTGTCTATCATGTATTGCAAATATTTTCCCAATTTGTCATTTGTCTTTTGACTTGTTTTTGGATGTTTTTAAATTATGTATGAATTTTAATACCTTCATGTAACACCTAATACATAATTTTATATCGGGCTTTTATCTTTTTAACATTGTATTGCTTTTACTTTCCCTCATTAAAAATTCAAGTAAAGGGACGCCTGGGTGCCTCAGTCGGTTAAGCGTCTGCCTTCCGCTCAGGTCATGATCCCAGGGTCCTGGGATCAAGTCCCACATCGGGCTCCTTGCTGAGCAAGGAGCCTGCTTCTCCCTCTGCCTGCCTCTGTCTCTCTCTCTCTGATAAATAAATAAAAATCTTAAAAAAAAAAATTCAAGTAAAATATTTTAATGAGTGTATAAAATATGTTTTAGGAATGTACCATTATTTATCTTACTGTAATGTAGTTTCCTAGTGATTTTTTTCCCTACTGCTGGTTATATTGATATTGTTTATTTCTTACCACCGTAAACAATGCTGGATTAGAGGATAGTGAGGTGATAAGCAGACAGAAAAAATAAAGTACCTGGGCTCTTCAAAATTTTAGTAACAGGATAAATTGAAAGTGATGTGAGACTCTTTTTTTTTTTTTTATCACCCTTGCTAAAGGGACAAAGACTTAACAAAGGCCCAATTGTAATATCTTTTTAAAAAAGATGAGAGGCATATTAAGAAAAAAATAGCCCTGGGGCACCTGGATGGCTCAGTACGTTAAGCATCTGACTGTTGGTTTCAGCTGAGATCATGATCTCATGGGTCCTGAGATCAAGCCCCACGTGGGGCTCCATGCACAGCGGGAAGTCTGCTTGAAGATTCTCTCCCTTTGCCCCTCCACCTGTGTGCGTGTTTGCGCTCTCTCTCCTTCTCTCTCTCTCTCTCTCTCTCTCTCACTCACACACACACACACTCTCTCTCTCTCTCTCAAATAAATAAATAAATCTTTAAGGAAAAAAAAAGAAAAAATAGCCCTGGGGGAAGATAAATAAATAAACAAGACAATAACACACTAAATTTGTGTGTTTTAGTAACTTATGGTTTCAAATGAACCTTTGAGATTTGTTTTATTTTTTTGCATTTCTCCCATTTGTTTTATTGGGTTATAAAGTCTTCTATTCCTTAACTGTGGAGTCCCCTCATGATCTCTATCACATTTTGTTACTCCTGGCAACAATCAAATGTATCCAATCTCTTTAGGCTTGTCTAATAAGTGGCATTATTGCATCATTCAAGCATTTAAATTTGATTGATGAGTTTATCCATAAAGGTTGTTCATAAATCTGTTAAAGTCATTTATTTCTGATATCGGTATAATTGTGTATGCCAGTATTAATGCTGCTTTCCAGAAGATTAACCATATGTTGTAGGGCCTAATTTGGGGTTCAGAGTGGAAAGTGGTGATCTTTTCAACATGTGATTTATTGGAGGAAAACGAAGCTTGATGGGGACAATCTGGGAGCAGACAGTTGGGAGGGAACCCTCACACAGACCTTGTATTATTTTGCTGTTATTCAGCAATTTATATTGTGGGACTTCTAGTACCAACCAGGGTGAAATATAGCCTCACATTTTACTACCAACTCTGTTTCTTCTGTCTCTCTTCTCCACTAAGACCAGGGAATAGAACATAAAGATCGACAGCCTTATCCTAATCTGAATTGTTTTGAATATTGTACTTGTATTTTCATCCTTCATTGATTTTTAACATGATGTGATATATTATAGCCATATTCATTATTGTGTGTGGCACCAAAATTATGCTTTAGAAGTGTGACTTTTAAGGAAAGGAAATGCTTGTGATTATTTGTGCCATATCAACTGTGTCACATCAAGTCCTTAATATACTATAATTCAGTAGGGGCGTTTTCCTCAATTTCACAGCAATAAATGCAGCACATTGGTTCCATTGCCTTACCTAGGTTTTAGAGTTGTTTTGAACAATGGGTTTTGCTTGTAGTTTCCATGGCATTTCACCTAAATCAGTTGGGTGAGTCTACCCCAGCTAGTAAGTGTCAGGTGCATAACTGGATAGATATAAGTGAAAAGGTGCCTTATTTTGGAAATGTGCAGGTCTACTCTGGCCTAGCCTCAGTATTTGTCATCTGTGCTCTTCAGATTATGGCTTCTTGCCATCCCCGTTCCCCTACCCCCACCCCTGTCCAGGGTCAGTTAATCATTCCCAAGCCGTCAGGTTCTGTTCTTGTCCACACCCACACTATATTTTTAAAGTACCTGTCTCCTTTGTGTGTGTCTTAGGGGCAGAATTCAGGCCTGTCTTCCGTATATCCTCAGGACTTGGTGCCTACTCTAGGCTCTAGCACAGAGTGATAATTTGATGAATTCAACTGAGTGAACCCCATCTTGCCATCTTAATGTATTGAATGATTAATACGTGCAACTGATGATGAAGAACAGAGTCCGGCTTCCTTCAAGCCTTCCTTTCTTCCTTTCAGAAATATTTGCTGAGCCCTTGGTTATATCGTGAACATCATTCTTGGCACAGAGAATACAGTGGTGAAAATGAGAGGAAAAAAACCTGCCTTCAGGGAGTTAAAAATCTAATGAAATAACTCAATAGTCTTCTTTGTCCAATTCATGTGTTTTTCAGGTTCAGGTTGGATAAACAAATCAAGTATCCCCTCATATTAAAAAAGTAAATTAAAAAACTGCATCTGGGACTTTGCTACTGGCAGCGTAGTATACCAGAGAAACACAGAGCTGTGTAATCCACTGTCGTAGCCACTTGCCAGTGTGGCCGTGAGCACATGCAGTGTACTAGTCTGAATTCAAATGTACGAAAACCATAAAATACACACCAGACTTTGAAGATGGAGTATCGAAAAAAGAATGTAAAGTATCACATTAATAATTTCGTATTATGTGTTGAAATAATTTTTTTTTTAAGATTTTATTTATTTATTCATGAGAGACAGAGAGAGAGGCAGAGGGAGAAGCAGGCTCCCAAGGAACAGGGAGCCCAATGCGGGACTCGATCCCAGGACGCTGGGATCATGACCTGAGCCGAAGGCAGACGCTTAACCATCTGAGCCACCCAGGCGCCCGTAAATAACCCATCGTTTTCTAGGGTAGGAATAGTGATTGTAGACTGACATGGGGAACATTTTGATAGTTTATTAGCTGAAGTCCCTTCTCCCCACCCTCCTCTTCACACAGAACAGATGGAGGGAAATGAGTAAAATTCAAAAGGAATTAATTACCTTTCTCTCCAGCAAGCTCTTTGGGAAAAAGATGCTGAAGTGAATGGCAAATCTACAAGATTTTTCTTTTCACATAAATGCAGGCCCCTGTTACTTTGTGTGGGTTCTTAGAAAGAAGTCTAAAATATGAAAATCCAAGCTTCTAAGTTAGAGAAGAGATTCTTTGCAAAACAGACCCACTAAAGAGCGTTGTTGGCAGCCACTCTTTAATCTCTGTGTACTTGTTAACTAACTGCAGAGGAGACACTGGGAAGTCAGTCAAAAATTAAGGTATTCATGAAACCTAAATATAAAGGAAAAAATATATATTGATCGTGGCAGAGAGGGTCTAGAGTGGCCCCCATGTTTCCTGCCTTGCTTCTAACCAATGTAACAAGGCAAAAGTGAAGGGATGTTTATGATTTTATGTGTGTGATAACATGACATAAGATAGTCTCTCCTATCTTACTGAAGTTTCTCTTTCCCTTGATGGCTTTGAGGAAATAAGTGTTCCTGTTGAGGGATTCCACATAGAAATAAACTGCTGAAAGCTTCTAGAAGCTGAGAGCAGCCTCTGCTAACAGCCAGCAAGAAACTACAAAAGAACTAAATTCTGCCAACAGCCAGATTGAATTTAAAACTGTATCCTCTCCCAGTCAAGCCTCGGAAGAAACCATAACCCCTGCCAACACCTTGACCACAGCCTTGTGACCCTAAACAGAAGATCCAGCAAAGTCATGCCCAGACTCACGACCCCTGAAAACCGGGCAAGAAATATGTTACTTTAAGCTGCTAATTTGTACTAATATTGTTAGTCAGCAATAGTTAACTAACACACTGGTACTTTGACTTATCCAAATTGTAACCATTAAGCATATTTTAAGTAAAGTAAGATATGTGCACTGAAATTATTGGAATTCATTGTTCCTTTTCTTTGATCTTCCATCTTCTCAAGCCTGGCTGAGGGATTTAGGTGTATATTTAATAATAAATCAGTTATATTTATAATATTTTATAGCATTTTAAAGTTTACAGGTAATAGACTTTTGTTTGGTAAATGATAATTCAGTTTCCCATAGTTTGGTTTGACATGATTCTGCAGTTCAGAATGTATCAGACACATATCTAGGACTCCAAAGAGAGATATGGACCAGATATTTTTTTTAGATTTTATTTATTTATTTTGAGAGAGAGAAAAAGAGGGAGAGAGCAAGAGCAGGGAGGAGGAGGCAGAGGGAAAGGGAGAAGCAGACTCCCCGCTGAGCACAGAGCCCGATGTGGGACTCAATCCCAGGACCCTGGGATCACGACCTGAGTGCAAGGCAGATGCTTAACCGACTGAGCCACCCAGGCGCCCCTGGACCAGATATTTCGTTCAAATCATTAGCATCTTCCAGATGGTAATTAGATCTATTAAAATGGATTAAGTCACTTGATCATCCGTAGAAGGTAAGACTATGGACAAGGCTCAGGAAAGAAACAATATTTAAGGGGCATACAGAAGAATCGGCAAAAGGGAAACCAAGTCAGAAAGGTAAAAAGAAATTTAAGAGAGAGTTTTGTCAGGGATGCCAAGAGTTTCAAGATAAAGAGCGTACCAAAAAAAAAAAAAAAAAAAAAAGGATAATGAAACCCGGGTTAATTGGGTTTAGGAATTAGGAAGTGATTGTTGATCTTAGTGAGATGGAATGGAAGTTGGATTTCAATGAGTCGCTAAATAGCTTAGGAATGAGAAGTAGAGGTAAATATTTACTTAGGTAATAGCTAAAGGGGAAGGTTGAATCAAAGGGTTTTCTTAAGACAGAAGAGACTTTCATGATTGTTACCATGAAGAGTTACTAAAAGAGAGCTTGTCGGTGTGGAAAAGGAAGGGGGTTACTGTACAAATGAGGTCCGGGATTTGGTGAGAGGTAACTGGTGGTGTGGACAGCATAAAGAATCAGCCTCAGATGGGTGAAGAACACCTTTCTTTCAGACTAGGAGGAAAGAAATGAGCCTGCATGTGGAATTAAAGACATCCAGAGGTGTGGACAGGAGAAGTCAGGGAATTTATATGACTTTCATTTTCCCACCTGCCTTGAGGAAGTGGGCAGGGCTGAGTAGGGGCTAAATGGGTACAACCACTGATGGGAATGAGAGTCTTGCTGAGTAGAGCGGAGTTTCTAAGAGGCATTAAGACTCTCACCAAAGCTGAAAGCTGTCCCACTATGAAATCTCCCTTGGAGTTGAAGGTGAATGCATTTTGGTTTGTCCATTAACATGAGAAACCTGAACTTGGGAAGTAACCTCATAGCCCAGCTTCCAAGGCTGTTACCAAGGCCATCCCTCTTGCACTCATATGAATTATTCTCACATCTCTTGACTGACAAACTAGGCTTTTGTTTTGTTTTGTTTTTGTTTTAATTTAGCATAACAAAAGAAAAATGTAGGTTTTCAGGTTGAAAGTAAGGAATTCTACTTGTAGGACATACTCCTTATAGTGAGGTGACATGCACACCTTCCTCACTAGAAGGGGTAATACTTTTTCTTCTTCCCGTCAGCACTGTTTTCAGTCCCCACCTCTTTCTTCATCGGATTTGAGTGAAACAAGATCAGAATCATCCCTCATTTTTCTCTCTGGCTGGTTCTTCTGGAAACAGTGCATGCATGCATTACAACTCTTCAGAGGTAACTTGCTTTTTCTTCAGGAGAATCTAAAACCATAAAGCTGGAATTGTTTTCCATTTCATTTCTTAAATGGAATCTTAAATTTTTGCTCCTGGAGAAATGGTCTATAAAGAATGCATCCTCCATATCTACATCGTCTATGAATAGATAGAACTCTGGCAGTAGCTACTACCGGAGTGAACATTCAGATCATCTAAAATTATTATAGCAGTTTATTCTTTCATTTAACCTAATGAGTACGTACTGCTATGTGTCTGGTGCTGTTCTAGGCTCCAAATAAGGACCTCCTGCTTTCAGGGAGCTAACATTCTTATGTGCATGTGATGGGGGCAGAAGAGGGAGAGTGAAGCTGAAAATAAACAATTGAACAAATATGTTTAAAAAAGATTTAGCCGATAGTGATAAGTGGTGAGTATGAGCAAAATAACAGAGATGTGATATCTGTTATATATTGTAGATATGATAATGACTGGGAAGAGGCTGGCTTTAGACATACAGAATATGCAGAATTCGGAAGATTATCAGATTGCAACCAGACAGCTCAACAATCTGCAATTACCTTGGCAAGAACGGAAGTGGTGTAAGACCTGCCGTATATATATTTTTGGAAAGCTTAATCTAAACCAGAGGAGAGGAACCCAGAGACCCGGCTCTGACATCAGCTGTCCATCCTTTCTTCAGCCAAAAAGAAAAAGAAAAAAAAGAAATGCCTGAAAGCCAGAAAAGCCTTACAGATGAGAAAAATTATTTTTTAGATGTCCAGTCTTTTGTAAATAAATAGTCCTGTTAGTATATTGGTGTTGAGGCTCTCACCTGTTACTAATCCTTTGTCTTACATTTTTAAACAGCTGATTATATAATGTTAATGACACACACATTGCCACTCTCTCTCTCTCTGATCTTCACATGGATGGCCTCAGACCTCCATCTTTCTTTTCTTTTGCTTAGGCTTTGGGTTCTGGACTTACTTTAACTACATTCAGACTCTGGAAAAATGGAGGTTTCTGAGGTTACATTGGAAAGATCTTTGACTGACAGGCTCCCTTCGGCCACAAGGAATTGCAAGAGTGGAATAAAAAATGTGGATTTAGCTCAAACTCTGGCAGCTTTTTTTCCACCTGAGAAACGGAATCTGGCTGCGGCTAGCCCCGGGGAATGTAAATAGAACCTTACCTGTAATTAACCCAGGGCTTCTCTTGTTCTCGATGCAAATGGAGTTATAATTGTATTTCCTTTAGTAGAATAGAAAGCCTGGATTTCCGAGGGGAGCTGGCAGTGGAATAGAGGACAAAATTTCTAACTATGACAGCTCCCTTCTATCTCCTTCTAGAAAACCTGAAAGATAATAAAACTGGAGTTGCATTTGATGTAAGACATATGGTAATTACTATAAATAATATTATCACCCGGGGTCTGCAATGGTTTTGTCAGTGAGGTGCAATTTCACATATTGTCTGCGATAAAATCCCCGTTTTTGGTTATTGATAGCAATGCCTTTCTAAAATGGTGTAAGAGTTTTGTGACAGCTGCGAAGTTCCTGCCTCATATCCAGGTAATTGGGTTGAGAATAAGGCCTGCATGTTAAAACCTGACGATGTGAGAGGTGGAGAAAGCCCAGGGAATACTGTGAATATTTTGGTAGTTATTAACTGGCTAAAAGGGAAGCCTTTGCTAGTCAGTTCTTCTGAAGCAATGCTGAAGGGGGAAAAAAAAAGAAAGAAAAAGAAAGAAAGCAAGAAAGACAGCCCCCTTTGAAAGCTTCTGTGGAGTCTTCAGTCAAAATTTGGAAATTTGGAGCTAATCAATCGTATCATGAATCTGTACTTAATATTTTTAAGGCTGTATACAGTATCCACAAATTAGACTATAATTACTTTCATTTTATGCTACTATTGATTGTTTCATCAGATTTTACTCTGCTTAATTGCTGATTTAATAGAAATTACTTCAGCGTCGTAAGTATGTACGTGTGTAATAAATGCTTTTATTTATTGGTCATAGGAAAAATTGGTTCTATAGGATGTTATCCTGAGCAAGCTGTATATATTCAATTTTATAGCTGCTTCCAGGGAGCCAAATATTGAAGACACTAACAGCATGTTAAAATGAACTACTCTAAATCATTTTTTGGAAATACGTGGGAAATAAATAACAAATAGCAATGGTATGTCAAAGTGATTTTATTGTTTAGATTAATAAAAGGAAACTAATACAATGACCGGATAGGGGAAAAATCAGATTATGGGTTTTTCTTTTTTTAACGTCCTCTGTTGTGCAGAATTCGTTTTTTAAAAATCCCACCAAAGACCCATAAAACAGTGAGCTCTATTCAGAAGTTATTATTTAGGCACAAATCATCACTAGTGGCAATATATTCAGTGAGTGTGACATTATATACTTGTGGTGAATTGAATAAATATGTATATATAAAGGTGTAGGTTGGCAAGTTAATTATGCTGTGAAGTGCTAAATAACTAGAAGTAATGGTAATAATTTGGGAATAAAATTGGTGTTCTATTAGTTGGTTATTATGATTAAAATTCCTTAGTTAATTCTTTTTTTGTTTTGTTTTGTTTTTCGGAAAGGGGAAATTGCCCAGATGTCAAAAAAAATGGAATTGTAAAGTTAGCACAAAACTAAAGACCTTTGGCCTTAGCATTTTATAGCAAAACATTTGGGATTTGTATAAAAGACCTATAGCAAGGTGGTAGGTAATTCAAATCATTTTGATGCAATTTCATTCAAGAATTATTATTATTATTAAATACCTGAAAAGTTCAGACCCTAGAAATATAGCCATGAACAAAATTAAGCGCTACTCGCATGAGCTTTCTAGATCCTAGGAACACAGCTGTGAACAAAATTAAGTTCTACTCTCATGAGCTTATACTTACTAGGTATAGATTCTGTGCTAGACCCTGTAGAACATCTAAGGTATAATTGAGGATATCTTGTTGAAGTATTATACCAATTTCTCACCAGACCTAGTTGAGATTCTGAGTGGTCATTTGTTGGTACCGGAAACATAACCAGACTAATGTGACTCCTCCCCTTGGTGAATTACCACTAGAGATTACACCAGGTGGAGTTGTGGCACAAAGTAATCTTTAATTGTAGCAAATAAGATAATCACGGGGAGTAATTTCCAAAGCCGTGACTCCCTGAGGAGGGGTGAGCAAGTTCTTTTTATTTGGGGTTTAGGATGAATGTTTAGAAAGGGGAGCTTTGTCATCACATGTAAAGGCGGGCATGAGGTTGCGCCTAGACAGGCTTCGAAGGTTATGTTAAAGAAGCTTGTGCTCTTCCTAAGATGGAGACTTTAACATTATAATGAGGCAGAGGTAACTGTTGAACAATTTTTGGCTCATCTGCATAGTCATTGACTTGGTGGCCAAGCTCAAGCTGGGGTTTTTTGGTTTTTGCTTTTTTTTAAGATTTTATTCATTTATTTGACAGAAAGAGGGAGAGAGAGCAAAAGCAGGGGGAGGGGGAGAAGGAGAAGCAGACTCCTCGCTGAGCAGGGAGCCTTAAGTGGGACTCGATCCCAGGACTCCGGGATCATGACCTGAGCCGAAGGCAGACGCTTAACCAACTGAGCCACCCAGGTGTCCACTCAAGATGGTTTAAACTGGCTTAGGCTGGCTAGTTCTTGGTTGGCCAGTAGGTAGTCTAGGGTTATTCTGTGGTCTAAGACCATTCAGGCTAAGGAATGCAGGGCCTTGCTTGTTCATAGGCTGGACCCATATCAGTTGACCCTGAGTCCAGGCTTCTGCAGAGACAGTAGTGCATTTGTTAGTGGGATCTGAAAAGAAGCGATAGACAAAGAGAAACAGTTCTCTGAAAAGCAAGCTTTAAATTTTCTGCTAGTCTTAACCTCATCAACCCTATTGGGCATGGTTTCAGAAAGAACCAGGAATTGGTGGTTCCTGTCTGACTTTCCAACAAGCACATGGAACTCTTCTCTAGTGTAACAGAAAGATTATCTTCTGTGGAGATAAAAAACTTTCTTAATTTTTCAAAAGAAAAATAAGAGACAGCCCACCTCTAGTTGGGTTGAAAAATTTTTACATATTTGTTTGCTCACTGTATTTTTTTTTATAAGTTGTTCTTTGACTGTTTTCTTGGGGTCTTAGTGTTTTCACATTTGAAGTTCATTATATAATTAAGATATTATGTCTTTGCCATATGTACTATAAATAGTGTCCCCATCTATCAGTCTATTTTTTGGTACACAGCTCTTTAAAGCAAATGTCTGATTTATTGTCTTTTATTTGAAGCAACAGATCTTTTCTTAAAGAACCAAACTTGTAGTTTATTTGGTTGTTCATACCTTAAAATACAGTAAGGAAAAGATATACACCAAAAATAATGGCATTTTTCTTCTTGTTAATGAGCCTTTCCCCTTGGAGAAAAGTTCACTAGCAATTTTCACTGAAGGATGTTCTTTCTTGAGACATTTTGTGCATGTATTATTGGAATTTGAGAGGAAGGAATCCTTTCTATGGAGTAGTTCCCCCTGGGCGTCAACCCTTAATTTAGAGAACATTATTATACGGTAGTTAAATAGTATTTGTGAGGTTGCCCAAATGGGAGTAAATCTGGGAGATTTATTTTCAATTTTATAATCACTTACCTTTTGAATTGCATTAATTGTTGCATTCCCGATAATGAATTATACATACTGAAGATTTTTCTCAGGCCCATAGCAGAGGTTATTTGGTGATGTAGTGGAAAGAACATTGGATTTTGTACCAGGAGATGTGGTTTTCACCACAAATGAGAACATGGACTAGATGATTCCAAGGTCCTTTTAGGAATGTGTGATTCTGGGGCGCCTGGGTGGCTCAGTCGTTAAGCATCTGCTTTCAGCTCAGGTCATGATCCCAGGGTCCTGGGATCGAGCCCTGCATGGGGCTCCCTGCTCGGCGGGGAGCCTGCTTCTCCCTCTCCCACTCCCCCTGCTTGTGTTCCCTCTCTCGCTGTCTCTCTCTGTCAAATAAATAAATAAAATCTTAAAAAAAAAAAAAAAAGGAATGTGTGATTCTATGACCACTGGAAAATTCTCCCCCTTTTTAATAGAAGTTATTTTCCTCTTTTTTCTTCTCTTCCTTTCTAGGTTTAGAGAAGTTCAAGAATTCAGTTGTACATGTTGAGTCTTAGATATCTGAGTTGGCTCTTATGAAAAATTTAAAATGAAGATGCACATTTGGAAGTTGTAAGCAAGCAAATATTATTTAAAGCCATGGAAATAGACAACATAAGAAACACATGAAACCAGAAGAATGCAGGATGAAACTGAAAAGATTATATATATATATATATATATATATATATATATATATGTATATAATGGTTCTGTAGAAGAGGAACTGGCAAAGGAGACAGGGAATCATGTCCAAGAATTAAAGATGCCATTTGGTTGTCTTGTTAGATGCAGAATTAAGACATAGCTAGTGTCGAGAAATTAGCACAGATAAATTAAAATAACAAAGAAGTGTAGTCTAAAAAGAGACAATAAACAAGGTATTGGAAGGTCCGTGTAGTATACCTTATTGATATAATTATTGTTTGAATTCCTATGTAATTTAGGATTTTGAAGAAAGAAGCCTCTTACCCAGTTGTAAAGGGAGGAAGGGGGAAAAAAGGAAAGGGAATCAGGAAGGTCTTCATGAAAGAGGAAATAATTAATCTAGGCTAAGAAGGATAATGGGAGAAGCCAAAGGTGAAGACATTCTAGATCGCAGAAAAAAAACTAGGCCAAAGTAGGAAAAGCGTATAAATTGGTTACGTTCAGAAAGCAGCATAGGGCAGAGCAGACTATAGCCAGTCTTACCCAAGTGAATTCAAGGCTGAAGAGGGACAGGTAGGTAGGGTCCTATTATGAAGAGCCTTAAATGCCATTTAAGTAACTTATTCATAATCAGTCAGGTGATTGGAAGTTACCAAATGAATCTGAAATAGAGAAATTGATTCTAGATAACCATTTTAAATAGAAATTTAAAAATCATAGAAGTAGAAAAATATAAATAAATAAATATACAAAATAATTTCGAACTTTTTATTAAACATGATGAACTAACACTTGAACACATTCAGACTCAGAGAGCTTCCTTTGATTAGAAACAGAGGTGTGAGTAGAAGACACAAGACTAGACAGGAAATTGTCCCCTTGTTTTCAAGGTCATTCCCATATTCCATCATCAGTTCCCAGGCATCCCCAAGAAATAGGAAATCCCCCAAATTCAATCCAGTGTGTATTCTTCCAGGAAGGAGAATATACATCCTCGGACTGAACACCAACTAGCTTCTCCTTTGTCTTTATTGATGGAAGGATTTTAAGACAGAATAAATCTGAGTGGCATAGGAGAAAAAGGCAAGCAGTTCTCAAATTCCTAAGACCCCAACCAGTGTTCCAACCTTCATTTAACAAATACCTCTCAACCACCTTCTAAGTGCCAGATACTTAGAAAATCAGCCTCATCCCTTGTTGACAGCCAACAGATAGAATAAATTTAGATGGTTCTCAGGATCATCTGATTTTTTTTCTCCTCTGATTTACCTGAACAGTAACACTTATCCACATAACTCATTCCCTTCAAGTAAGGCCCATGAAGAGCTAAGGCTGATTCTGACCGGAATGGAAGGTTAACAGCCTATTTCATCTCTCATCAGTTCCCCTGACTGTCTGTCCCTCAGTCTGTGTCACATGTCAGTGTGGAAAGAAGGGATGGAGTCAGAGAAACAATTCAACATTGGTGGATTTCTTTAGGCCAAAGATGAGGGCCTCAATGAGGGAGTGACAGCAGAATTAGATACAGAACGGTCAGATGTAAAGCTATTTCAGAGTGAGAATCAATAGGACTTTGCTACCCACTGAAGGTAGAAGGTCAGAGAGAATAAAGACTAAAAATGGACTCAGAGGTCACAATCCAAACTGGGACAGGAGAAGGAGAAGCAGAGCCTGCGCCGGGGTGGGGGAGGGGCATGTTGGTAGGATAGAAAGGGGAGATATAAAATAAAAGGCTTATTTGGGATACATTCATTGAAGATGCCATGTTGAGATTTTTGGTAGATAATTAATATCACCTACCACTTCAGGGAATGGTCTGGGCTGGAGAATATAGGTCTCCATTGGAGTGGTTAATCAAAGCCAAAAGGAAAGATAAGATCACAACAGAAGTCCTAAGTTGGCCTTGAGGGTGGTTTTTGGTTTTTGCTTGTCATTTCTTTTTGATTGTTGTTTTTGATGTTTGATAATGCAAGCTTTTCTGAAAAAACAAAATTTTACAAATCAAACACTAGAAAATAATGGGACTTATGGGGGAAATAAAGATAAGGCAGAGAACTCAAAACCCAGAAGTTAATAACCAGAACATTAATAAAAACAACAAAAATCTCAAAAATTACCAGCACAGTTAAAAATCATGTTAAATTCACAATTGTGTGTGGGAGAGAGAACATTTAAGTTCTACTCTCTTAGCAAATTTCAAATATATAATAAAGTGTTATTAACTATAGTCACTATGTTTTACTTTATTGTAAACCTCACTGATCTTATAGATGAAAGTTTATACCCTCTTACCAACCTCTCCCTATTTCCCCAACACTCCCCCACTCTGGCACAATCACTTTTCTACCTCTGTTTCTGAGTTTGACTTCTTTTTTTAAAGATTTTATATATTAGTGATACCATGCAATATTTATGTTTCTCTGGTTTCTTTCACTTAATAATGCCTTCAAGGTCCCCGTTGTCACAAATAGCAGAATTTCCTTCTTATCTGTTGATGAACACTTAAATAACTTGGCTATTGTGAAAAATATTACATTGAACATGGGAATACAGATATCTCTTTGATATCTTGTTTTTATTTCTTTTGGCAATATACTCAGAAGTAGGATTGCTGGGTCATATGGTAGTTCTATTTTTAATTTTTTGAGGAATCTCCATACTGATTTCCATAGTGGCTGTACCAGTTTGCATTCTCAGCAACAGTGCACCAAGGATACCCTTCCCTCCACATCTTCACCAACACTTGCTGTGTCTTGTCTTTTTGATGAAAGCCATTCCAACAGGTATGAGGTGACATCTTGTGGTTTTGTTTTGCGTTTCCCTGATGATTAGTGATGTTGAGCACCTTTTCATGTAGCTGTTGGTCATCTGTAGGTCTTCTTTGGAAAAATGTTTATTCAGTTCCTCTGCTCATTTTTTAATTGGGTTGTTTGTTTTTTTGGTTATTGGATTGTATGAGTTCCTTACATATGGGATATTAACCCCTGCTCAGCTATATGATGTGCAGACATTTTCCATTCATGGTTTAAAACCATGTTAAATTCCCAATAAATTTTTTAAAAAGAAAATGATGGATCGTTTGATGCCAGATAGTGTAAGGAAGAGTTGAGGCTGCTGAGTTGTAGAAGAAAGAGCAAATGCACTAATTAAGGTAAACACCCAATAAGCATTTCTAAGACAGAGTGCAGGCAAACTTAAAGGAAGAACACAGAATGAATGTGTTCAGCTAATAACTGCACATTGTGCTCAGCTACTGTTATTGGTAAGATGATGAGAAAAACCAATATAAAACCACCATGAACCTGTACCTGATACTAATGTCAGTCCCCATTACCAGAGGAGCACATAAAAGAAACAGGCTTTTGTTTTCCTTTGACCCTATATGACCAATAATATTTATGTGTATAATTCATTGCTCTCAGTAAAAGGCCCCTGGAGAGATCAAAACTGACTGTACTCCAATTTGAATGCCTTTAGGACTAAGGTATTCAGTATCCATTTCCCACAGGCTCTACCACTCCCTATTGCCTTATACCCCTTCATCTCCCATCCATTTCATGCGTTTATATTTCCTTCCTTGTCTCTGCTACTTTTTTTAAAAGATTTATTTATTCATTTGAGAGAGAGAGAGGGAGCGCACACACGCAGGCGCGTAAGTGAGGGGAGGGGCAGAGGGAGAGAGAATCCCCAAGCAGATTCCCCACTGAGTGTGGAGACCTGCCCCGAGCTCAATCCCAGGACCCCAAGATCATGACCTGAGCCAAAGTCAAGAGTTGGCCGCTCAAGCGACTGAGCCAATGAGCCTGAGCATTTTTTATTTCCAGGCCCTTTTGTGGAGAAGAAAAGAACTTAGGGGTAAAGCTCCCATTTAAGGGCAGGCCAGGAACTAAAAGAGGTAGATGGAACATCAGGAGAAGATGTTGGGTCTAAAACCAGAGGAGGAGAGGATGTCAGAAAAGTAGTCACGATTATAAGATGCTGTGGGGAGGTCCTAAGAGATCCTTGGGTGGATCGAGTAGTATAGCAATGGTAACTCTAAGAGCAGTCAGTGTTTGTGTAGTGTGGTGGGGGCAGTCAGGCTGCCACACCAGGGAAAGGGGACTGTGGAGAAGGATGGAGGGAGGGAATGTCATCTACTCTCTCGAAAGGTCTGATAAGGAAAGAAAGGAGAGAGGAGCACTATGTTTACAGGAGGACATGTTGAGAGAATTCTCTTGGTACGAATAGCAACTCTTGATGATATTATTTTCAGACTGAGGAGAAGTAGCTGCTGGGGAGGAAAAGGGAAATATTTGAAGATGAGAGCGCAAGAGCAAGACTCAGGGGAGCAACTCTCCAGACCTCTGTTCCATTACGTGGTTCACTAGACAAACATGCACTCATCTTGGCTTCATTTCGAGCTCCTTGACTGGATGAGTGATTTCTGGCAATATATTTACAGATTCTCCCCTGCCCCCCTCCTCACCGCCCCTCCCCGCACAACTGCTCTGTGTAGTTCCTTTGTAAAGATACCTGAGCTGTGGTGGTATCTACCAGAGAAGACATCCACTGGCAGTGGAACAATGAGGACTCTACGCAGGCCGCGTCCTCTGTGACAGCCCTGAAGGTGCTTAGCAGATATTCAGGATGAGTGGACCCCCCTTTATTGCTGAAATATCGCCTGTCTCATTATGCTTAACATTTCAAACATTATTAATTTTTAATTATTTACATTTAATTATCTGCTTTACTTAAGCATCCAAATTCCACAGCTAATGTTCTCGATGAAATATTTACTAAACAATCAACCCTCTTGGATTCCACGGAGCTGAATGTTTTCAATTTGCAGTAAACCTTTCCAGGAGGCCTCCTTCGCACCCCAGTGTTCTGGAGGTAGGTGCACGCCCAGCGCTTAGGGCTTCAGCTGCAGCATCCATGCTGTCTCAGGGACACTCTGTCACCTCCAATGGGATGGATTGCCCTGCTCCGCATTAGTGTTAGCAGGTTGGGTGCCGTTGGGACACTCACACCATCTCCCTTCTCATTTCTCTTCTGTTAGGGCTGGAAACACATTAACGAGGAGCCAGTTCTGGTGATAGAAAAGCGAAACAACTTTATTTGTGGTCAAAAGGTAGAGGCATGATGAAAACTAATCACAGCTCTCACAAGAGGTGGTCACTCACACAAACTGATCAGCCAGGCAGTTTTTCCGTGGCGAAATCAGGACCCACTGTCGATGAGAATGTCATTTTCAGAACAAAGGCCAAGGGAAACAGCCTTATCCATCTTAGCATCCCTGACACAAATACCCCATAACTCCATCATCCTTTGTGCAGAAGGTCGACAAAATGTGCACTGGCTTCAGTTGGTTTTCCAGGACCGAAGATAGAAGGAATGATGCTAATCTACTTACGTGCGCCGGTGGGGCCTCCCTTGGTACCCACTTACACGATCACAGCGAGGGTTGATTTTGTGGTGTATACAGCACAGTGGTTAAGAGTGGGGATATGAATTAGACATTCATCCCACAGGTATTTACTGATCACCTGCTCTGTGCCAGGCACTGTGCTAGGCACCAAAGAGATAAGCAGACAAGACAGATAGGGTGGCTACCTTCATGGAACTTACAGTAAATATAAGATGCCAGGATTGGAGTCATGACTGTCACCTACTAGTTGAATGACTTTGGATAAGTTAATTAACCTCTCCAGGCCTTAATATCCTACCTGGAAAATGAGAATAATCAGAGTACCGCCCTCATAGCGTAGCTGTGATGAGTCTTTAATTATTTATATGCAAATGTATGTAAAACTCAGACATATTAAGACCAACCCCTAGGCTGGCTTCACTGGGTCGTTGTGGCTTAGTTATGCATGTATAGTTTCACTAAAGACTTGCATTTGAGGCATTTAACAAAATTAGCATTTTAATTATGAGTATTAAATTAAAACTATCATTCCTGGACACAGTTTAGTTTAAGTAACAGTTGGAGTCAAGATACAGAGGATGTGGCTACAGTGACCAGATGTTAGAGAGGACAGATTTCTGAGTTTGGGTAATGGGTCAGACACATTAGTATCATACCTGGCCTGAAATAAATGCTCAGTAAATGCTAGTTGTTGTTAGTATTATATGATTATTGGGCCCTGAAGCCTTCGTAAGTAAATAAGACTAACTTAATGGAGCACAAGTGTGGTTCTTATACGTTATCAAATAATTAATAAATGTTAGCTCACCCACACCGATGAACACACGCACTAGTCTGCATCTTTATGACAGGCTATTTCAAGCATGTATGAAATGGAAAGGACCTTAGGAATGATGTAATCTGGCTTCCTCGGGATGATGGAACTTGGGGCCTGGAGAAGTAAAATAACTTGCCCAAGTCTCACAGTGAATAGTAAACTGGGAACTAAAATCTGCTCTTTTGCCCCAGCTGATAAAGGTCTGCTGTACCCCACAACTGCCTCTTCTCACTGCTTCATCTCCTATCCAACAATGAGGATGAGTAATATCCACCCAACAGGGCAGACTGCAAACATCTTGCCCTTTGCTGCCAAACTGAGTTACAAGATTTGGAGCGCAGCGATTTTGCCTTTTCCTCACTCCTCACCTTTCTGCCACCTATGTGGGCTCATAATGAAAATAAAGCCCAAACCCAACAATTGTAAGACTGGCAATCATCTCTGGTCAGCCATCACTGGACGGCTGTGGCGTCGTTGTGCTTGTATGGATTCATTGAAAACTTCTGTTTGGAGTCTCACAAAAATTAGCATTTTAATTGTGGGTATTAAATAAAAATTGGCTTTACTGGACACCACTCTAGTTAAGTAGCAGTTGGAGACAAAATATGGAAGATGTGGCTGTGGTGACCAAATGTCAGGAATGACAACTCTGTGGGTCAGACATTTTGTCATCACACGGGCCTCTTTTTTTTTTTTTTTAAAGATTTTATTTATTTATTTGAGAGAGAGAATGAGAGAGAGAGAGCACATGAGAGGGGGGAGGGTCAGAGGGAGAAGCGGACTCCTTGCTGAGCAGAGAGCCCGATGTGGGACTCGATCCCGGGACTCCAGGATCATGACCTGAGCCGAAGGCAGTCGCTTAACCAACTGAGCCACCCAGGCACCCGATCACACGGGCCTCTTAATACTACCTTTGTTCATTCTTAAATAGCCAGCTCTGTGCTCGGCTGTTGGCACTGAACACAGAACACACAACACTCAGGCACGTTAGTAGGCAGCTTCTTCTAAAATGGACCTGGATTTATCTTTGTATCCCATAATTTCCTATGCTGAGGAGTTCATATGACTGCCACCATAATAGGCTCTGTCTTCATTGACTTTTCCTGTGAGGGGATGCACAGAGTTCTGCTTGAACCCCACACATTGAATTAAGAGAACTGGTTGCTGTCCTCACTCTCTGTAGCCGATTGAATAGTGGCTCCCAAAAAGACATGTCCACTTCCTAATCCGTGGAACCTGTCAATGTGACTTTCTTTGGAAAAGGGGTCATTGTAGATGTAATTAAGGATCTTGAGATCATTCTGGGTGACGTGGGTGAGCCCCACATCCAATTTCAAGCGTCCTAGGAATTCCAGAGCCACCCGAAGCTGGAAGAAGCAAGAAGTGACCCTCTCTTCAGAGTCTTTGGAGGAAGTGCTGCCCTGCTGACAACTTGATTTCAGGCTTCTAGTCTCCAGAACTGTGAGAGAATAAATTTCTCTTGTCTTAAGCCACCAAGTTTGCGGTGATTTATTACAGGGAGCCCCAGGAAAGTAATACACTTGCCAACTACAAGTCCAGGGCTCCCTGAATGAGAGGTGCTGGATGGAGCAGAGGACTCAGAGTCAGTCCTGGATAATGCTACTCTGGTGGGGGGAAGAGATGGGCGGGCCTGTGAGGTAGGAGGGGCCCTACCTGCCTGAGCAAGATGGAAGTACGGAGAGGCCTGGCCCTGAGCTTCTGGAAGAACTGTTCGCATAGCCTCAGCACATGTGCTTTACTTCCAAAGGGACTGCTCATTTGCTTGTTTTCTCACATATGCTTCCAGTCTTCCCTTCATATGTATGTGGTGCAGGGATGCCCAAAATTTGCATTTTTCTTCTAACCTGTGTGATAAGAACCACTTGGACCTCAGAGTCCACCATGTTAGCAAACAGTATTTCTTAAATTGGTTTTTTTTTTACTCTATTGTTTTGTTTTGTTTTTTTTAAGATTATTTATTTATTTATTTGAGAGAGAGAGAATGAGAGAGAGAGAGCATGAGAGGCAGGAGGGTCAGAGGGAGAAGCAGACTCCCTGCCGAGCAGGGAGCCCGATGCGGGACTCGATCCCGGGACTCCAGGATCATGACCTGAGCCGAAGGCAGTCGCTTAACCGACTGAGCCACCCAGGCACCCTTTTACTCTATTGTTGACTTAGCATTCATTTTCCCTTTACCGTTCCCTCTCACGCATCTGTCACATGACAGGCCAATGTTCTTTTACGATTGCTTTAAGTTCACCTGTGATAGATAAGCCAGTCAAGCCGCCCCCAACAGAGTACTCTCCAAAATAATTGGAGCAGTTGGGTTTTCCAGTACCAAAGATTGGGAACATCTGGAGAAATGCCGAGTGACCGTTCACACATTTGCGCATTCCTTCCTTTGGCCTGTGGAGACGTTTGTGTGTGCCAGGCGCTGTGTTGGGCACTGAGTGCTCAGACACACAGAACAGGTGCGGTGCTGCCCTTCTGGAGCTCTGGGCACAGGAACACATCTGGATCGTGACAGACCAGGCTCAGTGTCGTCTGAGATCCTTTTGGGATCTAACTTCACTGGTTTTCTCTTGAACCTTACCCTCTCCCAGCCTGAATCAAAGCAACGTGGACTCCCAAAAGAGAGTTCTGATACTGATAAAGTTATCCACAGAGTTTCTGGGAACGTCCCCTCCCCACTCACCCTCCATCTCCACAGACCTTCGGAGAACCTCTCCCCAACCCAATTAAGGAAGAAGCTGACTCAAAATCCACAAACAGCTGATTTGCACTGGATTTGTCACCAGTACGTAGCAATCTGAAGAGTTACCCCTCTAAAAGGCCAGTTTGAGCCATCATAAATCCAATAAAGAACAACTCTCTTATTTTTGCCCTAAAGTGGTAACAACATTAAGAGTGGGAATTGTCACTTATGGAGAGCTTGACTGGCCAGTTCCACTTGTTTCTCACAAAAAGCCTCTGCCTCTTCCTTCTCTCTAGCCACAACGTCAGTTTATTGAGATATTGATCTGCCCTGCATTAATAACTCATTTGTTCCTCCTAATGACCTGAGATAGGTGCACTTATTCCCATTTTCCAATGAAGAAACTGAGGTAAAGAGAGGTTAAGTTACTTCCCAATTTGCAAAGTGGCAGAAGGAGTTTGGTAGTTTGGCTCCCGAGCCCACAGTCTTAGGCCTTATGCCAGGCTGCCATTACAGGGCCGGGACATCAGGCCTTGTGAACTTGTCTGTGGCTGACGTTGGTTCTTTGATGACACACACCGATCTCTCTGCTCCGGGACATATAAAAAATAATTGTAGAGAAGAGGGAGATTGAAGATTAAAGTGCAAGGCAATGCCCTGAAGCCTCATTTCTCACTAACGTGAAGGAGTTCCTGGTCATACAGTGCCCTTCTGCAGAGCACCCTTCCACACCCTGCAGGATGAGGCCCCACTGCGCTGCCTTGGGCCTGAGAGCATCTCCAGATGCAGCGCACGCTCCCTCAGCTCTTTCTAACAGGGTGGGGAGGAGGCCACCGCGGTCCATCTATCAACAGTCAGAGACCCAAGTAACATGAGAGTTTAACTGGAATCCTTTCTCCCCAGAGTGTCAGTATAAAATTCATGCTTCTAATTCATTATTGTGACAAGATATTGCATCTAATTCAAGGAGACCGCTTCTAAAATGTCACGGTAAGTTAGGAACCAAAATTTGGTCAGTACACAAATGAAATTGTGTGGGATTTCTTTGGAGTACAGGATACCCGGATGTGGCATTCTTTAAGAAAAGTAGGGTATGGTTTGTACAGCGAGGGTGCAGGAGAATTGTGGGGGCCCAGCAGGTGATTTATTTAGCGGTCATGGGCTGAGGAGCACAAGGACCCAAGTGTAGATGGATCAAAAGAGAGGAGGCCTGTGTGCCACCTGCGTGCTGCTTCTCTTACCCCAAGGCTGCCCAAGGCAAGCGTTTTCATCCCAGTAGGACACAGAAGTGCTTCCCCTGATGTACGGGGCCGGAACACGAGTAACAACTCCTGTGGAATTGCTTTCATTTTTTAAAAGAGAGAAATAGAGGACTATTGTGTCCCTTCCACAGCCAACAGTTTATAGGTCAAGATGATCTGGAGCTAAGAAATGTAATATTCATTATGACACAGCATGAAAAAGAGAGTTGTGTTTGGTAAAGAATTTTCTCGTGTAATCACAGGCCCAAGAGGGATGAATAGAAAGAGGTCTTCAGCCTAAGAAAAATTCAATCCTTTTCTTATCTTCCTAATTATTTATTCTGCACGCCCTGCCCACCCCCCAAGAATGTAAGCCACAGGAAGGCAGGGATTTTTGTCCGTTTGCTCACCGTGGTACCCCTGGTGCCTTGCACAGAGCCTGGCACATAGTCCATATTCAATATATATTCATTGGTAAGCAAGTGAATTGCGATCTGAAGAACAATCTTTCCAAAAAGATTCATTTGTGGTTTTTTTGTTTTTCTTTCTTTCTTTATTTGAGAGACAGAGAGCATGAGTGGAGAGAGGGGCAGAGGGAGAGGGAGGAAGAAGCAGACTCCTCGCTGAGCAGGGAGCCCGATGCGGGGCTCTATCCCAGGACTCTGAGATCATGACCTGAGCTGAAGGCAGTTGCCCAACCGACTGAGCCACCCAGGCACCCCGGATTCATTTGTTAAAATAAGCTAGTGCATTGCCTCTAAAGCAGCTTCCTTCATTAGGGGCTGGCTTATAGGTTCACATGCGATGGCGTTTGTGAATCCAGCATCCAGCCCAATGACATTGCTCTTCCACCGAAGCTGTTCTGCTTCCCTCCACCAGTTTTTCTTCCCTAGCATTTGATTTGAGTCTGCAGTTCTAGCTCTTTCACCCCAGAATTCACCTGAGGAGAGATTGCGTTTCTCTTACATTTGAAGCTTAGCAAATTGAGGAAAACCAACTTAGGCAAACATCCGACCATCTTTTGAAATGTTAAGAGGCCTGGAACCTCAAGACAGACTGTGCCCTGCTACTTTGGGAGATGCTTGGCAGCTTGGGCCCAGCCCAGCGTGGCTTTGCCAGGAAATCAGGACTGACTCTGGATTCTGTCTTGGCTCAGCGAAAGTGCGGGGCTATGCCAGGGCGGCTGGGGAAAATGGCCCTGGGGCGGGCAGGACCTTGGGGGAGGGGGGCTGTAAGACCCCCCTCGCTGTCTCGCGCCCCATCTGGCATTCGAAAGAGTCTAGGACTCATCTAAACCTGATAAAAGGTGTCCAGAGGGCTCAGGGTTAACGCTGAGTTGTTCTTTAAGTACAAGATTATGGTTTCCAATAAAATGGATTTGTGATGCCTGAGGTGATTTTGTGGGAGAAAAAAAGGAAGATTAAAAAGACTGTGTCAAAATAGTGTTTTGGTTAGACCAGAAGCATAATTTTAGAAAATGGAAAGTAGTAGAAATGTAGCAGAAAATGAGCTTGGGGTGGCCCTCCCGGGGTGAACCGAGGTCATAAATCATCCCCTCTGTCCCCCATTTTTCAAGTGTGAGGTTTTTTCCTACATTTTGTAGACTTAAATTTCCTACACTGTGAAAAACTAGCTAATGCATGATCCCTTGAATTTAAGCTCATATTATTATATTTGCCATCTTTTTAAATTTTTAGAAGATCTTTCATTTACTCTTCTTAGGAATACATATGATCCTGTGCTTTACTTTCTCATGCCGGAAGGAGAGTAAAACGATCAGCTCCTTGGTTTAGGAGGAACTCATTACTAAATTTCCGTCCAGTTCTCCAGGCTTGTGGCAACTAACTTCCTTCCTGACAACTGAACTTTGCAGCCCAACCTTCATTAGTCTTAATAGAAGCCATGCATTCTCTCCCCCTCGCTGTGATATAAGAATAATTTTTCCTCTGAGTGGAATAATAGTTGTGAAATCATTTAGGCATTCACAGAAAAAATAGCCTTTTACTGTTGTTTTTTTTATTGATTCCAGGAATGAGGCTAAGAGTAACCCTGCTCCATTTTACCGTAAATACTATTAATCGAGAGATGAGTTCTTGGTGTAGAGAAATGATTGATTTGACTTTAAATGAGTTAATATTCAACATTTCCATCTAGACTCAGGTAAAACAACAAAATTATCCAGTGACTGTGGCTAAATTGTAGAGCTTCTGCTCAGATTGCCTGAACAAAAGCTTGCATTTTCAGTGCACCAGATACGAAAAAAAGAGAGTAAAAGCTCCACTCCCCCATCCTGTGGTACATGAGATCCTGAAAGTATATGCTTCCCCTCCACCATTATTGATTTATTCATTCCTGACCTCATTCCCAAGGCAGTTCACCCATTGCTTCCACCCTTCCAGGACCCATGTCCTATTTTAAGAGAGAATTTTTCACTCCGGAAAAATAGGTTGACTTTCAAATTTGACAAAGCAGACATTGGAGTTCTGGTGCTGTTTTAAGAGAAGAACTGGGGAGGCCTGATTCCCAATCTACATAATAATTCAACAAAATTTAAGGCTGTCTTTAGCACTTTGCAATAGAAGCAAGTAATTACCTCCAATTAGAATGAAATGAGGGTCAAGAATGGTTTCAAGCAATCAAGTGGAAGTGTTACTTGCTTTATTGAACATGCTAATACAAAGCTGTATTTGGAAGAGTTAAAGGAGAAAAATGCATCCAACCCAAATTGCCTTGTGAGCTTTTTTTTGCAAGGGTGGGCCAGAATGGTTTGTAGGTGATCAAAAGTTGCAGTTGCTTAGTTTTAACACTTTAAATGACTTCACCTAGGAATTTTAATGATTTGGGATTTATGCTTTTGGATCTAATTTTAATGATGCATTCTCTATACATAAGGATAAGCACACATCCATTCTTTGTACCTGTAATTTAACTATCTAGTTCATATGGGTGTACCTATTTCAAATGGATAAGTTGGCGTCCTACCAGATGAAAAAATTAATTTAAGTAGATAGGAATTACACAATTTTAGTAGGTGGCAATATTAGCTGGGTCAATTTCCTCTTGTGAAATACTAGGCTTGTAGAACACTTATCCAAACTCAAACACATTTTTTTATTTACTCAGGCATCCATGATTCTAATCTGCCTGGGCAACAATTCAAATTCATAACAAGAATTTATTTATTAGCAAATTATTTATTATTTATTGCAAAAATGCAACCAGATGCAGAATTCATGAATTTGCTTTTTTTTTCCCATTAGATGTTAACCGAAGTCTAGGATGCATATTTTATACATCTAGGTTGATCATAATATAAATAATTCTGGCCTAAGGGCTATGTCTTGTAGCTTCTTAAAAATTGTTCTCTATCACATAGCAGAAAATAAGTGGATATTAAACTCAGTTAAAATGATTAAAGAAGACAATTTCAGTGATGCAAATTATTTAACTATTTCAGGAAGTGGGCAGTGTCCATTTTCAAGGGTCCAGAGAACTTCAAAATGGGGTGGAAGGCAAGAAGTGTTTATAGGATAAAGAATATGGAACAGGAAGAGAAAAATGTAAATGGATTGGGAAAAAGGAAATAAACATAGTACCCAGAGTTGGTCTGGTGTTTGGGATTGGCTGACTGGATATGCCACGTTTTTGGTCAGCACAGCAACTAAAGGGACAGGAAAGTTATCAAGGTTCCCGTTGCTGAAGTGACACCACCAGACAGAAGCAGCTCCATCTTGCACCTAGAAATTCATTTGGATAGTTCTTTAAACTAATAAGTAACTTTTAAGTGATGGACTGTTAAAGTTTAAATTAGATCGTGTTTATTAAAAAGTTATAAAAATATTGAAAGTTTATAGTTCAAAACCAATATTGAAAGTGTAATTCACCTTTAAAGTTTTATCTTTTATCTTAAAAGCGTTTTCTAGTACACATTAAAATGAAAAAAGGAACAGTTAAGGAAAAGTAGGACTTTGGAAAAAGTGTTTAAAGCAGAAGAGAACATTTGGGTGTGTGTATTAATTCCCCTCAAATCCCTCTCTGCTGGACTTATGCATTCATGCTGTGAAGGGGCAGGAGAGGATCTCTACACAAATACAAAATTGTTAATTCGGCAGAGGGTCCACTTTCTTGGCCCCCTTTTCTTCCTCAGATGAGATGGGCTTGATAGATCAGAAGAAAATTCAGGAAAGGGTAGGCGATGCTTCAGGAACAAATAAACCCTAAAGAGTAAATTGTTTAACACACTAAGGGTTTATCTGCACTCACTCAGAGTCCAAAATGAACCAGATGTCCCTCCTCCATCTTATAACCTGCAAGGTTACTGTGTCAAGGAAAGAAAGAGCTAATAGTTTGCTCCAAGTGTTTGTAAGGGCCAGGTTTGGAAGTGCCTTGTGATACTTTCTCCCACATTACATTGCTCATAATCAGCCACGTTATCCCAACCTAATGCAAGGGACGTGGAACAGCGTGGGGCCAGCGAGAAGACACAAATTGGGACTTGGAGTCTCTGCTACAGGAGACTTGCTAACTCCCTTAAGGTCACCCTACCTTAGCAGTCAGCTCCCTGTTTTCTCTCCTCTGAACCAATGTCCCGCCAAAGAAAGAAAACTTCCAGTGAGAGAGAAAGAAGGCGATTGAATGAGAGCACTAGCCTTCATACCAAGTCCAAGAGCATAAAATTCCAGAATGGCATCATATTTCAGTGTTACAGATTCCAGGTCATCCTGCACATCATTTCTTAAAGAGTAAAAAGAGAGGGAGAGAGAATGCTATTGAAATGAGAATATATGCTTACACTACTGAAATAAATAAGAATGTAAATAAGAATGTACTTCCTACTCTACTTCCCTTCCTCCCGTGTAATTATTCCCATTGTAGTGAGTATGATAAAGTGTGTGTCTGATTTCCTTATTCCAAAAACACATCAAGAACCTTAAGTTCCCTTAATCTTAAGCCACCTGGTTATCAACCTTATCTTCATTTCTTAAAGGGTAGCTACTACTGAGCCATTTCATATTCTCCTGAATATTCAGTGACATTGTGGTCCTCAGCATGAGTGACACTTTCTGGACTCATCCAACCAACATTTTGAATGTCTTCCAAGTGCCAGGCCTCGTGCCAGCTTGTTCCTGAGGCTGCATTCCTCTCCAGGACCTCATGGTCTAGCAGCTGCCATATGAGTCTGGACAGATACGCTACAGGAACCATAACCACTGTTTCTTGTAACCCACACCCTGAGGTGTGCTGCTGGGTCTAAGCCATAAAAAGAAGGCCCTCTGAGGTACCTGTTGCTTACTTGCTGCTCCCAAATAATCATATCCAGGATGGGATGGCACATACATTAAAGACAAAATATTTGCTATTCTCACAGAAGTTAAGAATTGGGATTAGTTTTTCCCAAAGCAAACTTCAACTCTCTCCAATTGTCTATCAGATTTTTTTTGATAATTGGGGCGGGGAGGGCAGGGGAGAGAACAATGTTCTGAACATTGCCTGTTTGTGCCTGTCTGGGGCTCCATTTTACCATCAGAGATGCTCCTTGCTGGTCATGATGCTGGCCGGTAGTGGGTGGCCCTGGAATGGGACAGGAGCTAGAAGCCCAGACTCGGGGAGGTGCACTCCCTAGCCCCAGCTCTTCCACTAATTAGCTCTGCAACCTTGGTGGAGTCCTTTGGCCCTCTCAGCTCCAGTTCCCTCATGTGTAAAATTGAATGTTTGGACACGACAGGGTTCTCCCAGCTGTGACACCCTGTTGTTGTGGGCTTCGGCATTCCTGCCTCTGTAATTGAGGTCAGCAGCCCTGTGTCCTACAGGGTCTGCAGGGAGGAGGGATTGGAGCAGTGTCACCGGGCTGATCACCTCAAAAGGCATCCACTCCACAGTGACTTACCAAGAGAAAAGCCATTAGACCCATCACCTCTAGAACTCTTTGGCATTGGGTTTTTTTCCTCCTACAACTTCCAGATGCTCACTGTGGTCACAGACTGAAGAAGGAAATAAAGAATCCTTCAGCCAATAAAGCCAACAAGTGGAATGGCTGGGTCACAAATACATCACTAAGACAGCCTCTCCAAAGGGTACTTAGCCCATGGCTGGGGGAGAGTTCATGGGTTTATAGAGAGAAAGTTATTGAAGGCAGAGAGCTGCCTGTCACTGGGAACACAGATCAGCCCACGGGGACTGGCCACACAACATTGGGAAGTTTTAGACCTCAGAGTTTCAGAGACTCAGCCTCCTCCCCACATTTCCACATATTTTGCAGACAAGAGAACTAAAGCCAAGAGAGGTTGACTAGCTCAAGGTGATGAAAAATGGACAGAACAGACATGAAATTTGTATCTTCAGACTTCTGACTCAGAGGCCCATACTCTTATTCTATCCTGTGCTAGAGAATTCATAGACACACTCACTGAAACCCGAATCTGGTATCAAGAATAGTAATATGGTGATAGAGCCAATAATGGTAATTATGCATACCATATGTTTATACATTATGCATATCATATGTGTTACACATACACACTCACACACACATACAACATTAATTGGGTAGCCACCACTAGCCAGGCACTATGCTAGTCATTTTATATACCTAGCTCTGTATTGTGCTATAACTCTATAAGATATAATCCCTTTATTATTGTTCCCAATTTATAAGTAAGAAAACTGAGGCTTAGAGAGATGAACTGACTCATTCATTTGGTGACATATAGCCACTCATTCCATTGAACCAATTTTTTTAAGTCCTTACTATGTACAGGCATTAAACTAGTCACTGTGGTGGAATTTAGAAAGAAACTAGAAAGGAGCTCTGCCTTCAAAGAAATAATAATGACGTCTGACATGTAACAGCAATATGAAGGAGAAATAAGACTGATGTCAGAAGAAAGATCTGGCTACATTCCAGGGGAATTCAGAGAAAGGGATGTGTTTTGTTTTCATATTGAATGGATTAAGGGAGGAAAGACAAGGGTCAGGAGGTAGCTGAACTGAACCTCAAAAGAAGGGTCGGTCCTGGGCACTGGAATTGGGGTAGAAAGCCTTCACACACAAAAAAAGAGGCACAGAGCCTGAAAATCTAACTATGCCTGGAACCAAATGGCAAATCAGTTGGGAAGTCTGATCTCTGACCAGTACATGGCTACAACAAAGGGACAGGGAGTATAAAACCTTTAGTAAATAAAGAACAAATGTGACTAATCTCATGAACCACTTACTATAAAGAAATCTTGCTTTCTGATTTTGTTATACCAAAAGAAAGGGGAAAACCATTAGAAAACTTGTAAACTTGGTGTCTAAACTGAAAGCAAAGTGGAACTGACCCCAGCACTGTGAGCATCTCTTCATGGGTGAAACTAGAGCGTTTTCCTGTAGAGGCCATAGGATTTACACTTGTAATAGGTCGTTGATTCTGAATGCAGAAATCTGAACATACAGTGGGTCAGATCTGCTTCCCAGAAACAGAGCATCTGCAAAAGAGAAAAGCCTGATGCAGCGCAATTAATCTTCATCACCACTTTAAAGAGGACTGGTGATTTGTCCCCATGAAAGAAAGAACAAAAAGAGAAGATTGGGCTGAAACCAGTGTGGCTCTGGGAAACGTTTAAACACTAGTTCTTTTTTTAAATGTGCATATGTACATGTTTAAGTTTATTATGAATTTTATTAATATAAAGGTGGCACACAACTTACAAGTAAGGATAAAATATACAATACTCTTTGCTGTAAATTCCGTATAGCCGATCAGGTCTTGCAGAATGCTTTCATGGATTTTTACCAAATTCTTGTGTCTGTAGCCAACCTATAAGGTTGCAATTAGTTAAATGAGTGTAGTTCCAACATGAATGGGGTTGATATTTTTGGTTACTTAATGAGTAAGATTTAAATGAAACAAAAAATACCTATGTTGGAACTTTATTCACCCCTCAGTAACACGTATGACTTCTTGGCTGAATCAAACAGTAGTTTTCACATAATAGACAACTCATTTTTATGCTATTCATGATATAATGGCTACAGACAAAACACACTTTTAAGTTCGATCTATAACATTAATGTTTTCTCCATCACTTTCTTAACAATCAACAGTATAATAAACCAAGTTCCAACTTGTAATGTTTTATTATTTCTGTGATATAAATCCTCCCATATGGCTGGTTTCCATCTACAATGAGATATCATTAAGTGCTGAGTAAGGAAGAGAGGCATAATAGCAGACCTTATATGATACATAGTCTACATAAAAGAACTTTGTCAGATACGTGGTTTGCAAGCTTTTCCTCCCAGTCTGTAACTTGTCTTTTCATTCTCTTAAAAGGGTCTTCTACAGCACAAAGATTTTAAATTTTGATGAAACCCAGTTAATCAATATTTTCTTTTATGGATCATGCCTTTAGTATCGTGTCTAAGAACTCCTCACATCGGTTGAGATTCTGAAGATTTTCTCCTTTGTTTTCTTATAAAAGTTTTAAAGTTTTACATTTTATATTTAAATCTTTCATCCAGGGGCACCTGGGTGGCTCAGTCCTTAAGCGTCTGCCTTCAGCTCAGGCCAGGATCCCAGGGTCCTGGGATCGAGCCCCGCATCGGGCTCCCTGCTCTGCGGGAAGCCTGCTTCTCCCTCTCCCACTCCCCCTGCTTGTGTTCCCTCTCTCACTGTGTCTCTCTCTGTCAAATAAATAAATAAAATCTTTAAAAATAAATAAATAAGTAAATAAATAAATAAGTAAATCCGTGATCCATTTTGAATTAATTTTGTATGGCGTGAGGCTGTAAGTCAATTTTCATTTTTTTGCCCATGGATGCCCAACTATTCCAGCACCATTTGCTTAAAAGATTATCCTTTCTCCATTGAAATTTCCTTTGTTTTACATATAATTTATCCTCTTGTAAGTTTAATTGTTAATAATGGCTGTGGTTTGACATCCAGCTCACAAACTCCCTGACAATTTGACCATGGGTTCTGGCTCAAGCACACTATTGATTTAGACTGGGCTGCATGGTTTTGATTTGGAGGGTGGGTGAGATGCAGATATAGAGATGATTAGGGATTGTGAGCATGTGCAAATACTGCAATATATAACACAAAACATTATAAAAGTGTCCAGGCCCCGTGGTGGCATTAGTACCATCTTGCAGAAAATTAAAACTCAGGTTTGAAACTCACACTTTATTAGCTTTGGGGAGAGGGAACAGGAATTGAATGTAATTCATGCTATTAATTTGAAATTGCTTAATTAATGGGTTTCCTTCATACTAATTTCGTAGCCCCAAAGCTTGGTAAGACAATCGCGGCCTCTGTGGTCAAACAAAGCTGGATCTGAATCTTGGCTCTGACATTTCCCAGCCTTGAGGAAACACCTCATTGACCTTTATTCTCCCATATGTTAAAATGGGAAGATGAATCAAAAGCTGTGTTCATTAATTTATTGAATACTTGATGAGCTCTAGGCTATGTAGAAGGGATTAAAAATATAGCAGTGAGCAAAGTCATCATGATTTTTGCCCTCAGAGAACTTATGGTCCAGTGGGAAGGTGGGTAATGGAAAATAAGCACACTAGTAAATAAAATGGTATTACAATTGTGTTAAGTGTCATTAAAAAAAAAAAGCAAGTGCTATTATTCAAACAACAACAACAAAAAAAAAACCAACACAGTTCCAGTAACAGGAACTAGCTAAGGAACTAGGAAATAACTAAGTGTTAGCTATTTTTTTATTATAGATTTGGGCAAGTTTCAGAGCGGCACAGGCAGAGGTTTGGAGACCTCATTTGAGGGCCTGACTACTGTCGTTTTTGCTGAATATTTTAATGTTCACTCTGCTTATAAATCTGAATTAGAGGTTCTTAAAGGGTCTGCTCCTACTCTAAGAATCAGTGACCAGCTTATGTGTCAAGAAGAGATTTGTTTCATTTGTTTATGTTAAAGGCACAGATAAATTAAGTAAATATGGTAGTCATTAGGTCTGATGCTATATATATTTATATTTTTAATGATATTTTTCTAGCATACTCCCTAGTCACTGTGCCCTTTTAAAAATGGACTAAATTATGAAAAAGTACTTGGGGAGCTGGAACCCTGGGACAAAGAAATGACTGCTGAAGTGTTTACAAATTTTATTTTCAACTCTTACACACATCGGATTTTGTTTGAAAGTACGTTATTATTAATCAATGTTTTTTTGTAATGAAGTCCATAAATCCACAGTAAGTAAACATTCAGACTTGTTGATGTGCTTTTGCTTTCCTACTTGAGTTTGTGTATTTTCATCAGAATTGGAGTCCTTCTGTTTTTTGGGTTTTTTGGTTTTTCCTGGTTTTCCACTAAGCCTCCCCTGACTCCCTAAGGAGCCAGCCCCCATGTCAGCTCCCTGGGCAGGGGCTGTGGAGGCATCTGAGGGCTTCTGCTTCTTGGCTGGGTGCTCTTATCCTTTAGAACAAAGGGATCTGTCTTTCCTATCTACCACTAGGTCTTTTACCTCCATTTTTCAACGGGAAGATGGAAGACCAAGAGGGACATGGAAAGTTATTTTTTGTCTCCCTTCTCTAATGTTTTCTGATTGACAAATTAGTGCTGCCTTAGTGTAGAAAGTTTGGGAAATAACAAAACTACAAAGGACAAAAGAAAAATTATCAGTGGTTCTACTGTTGGCAGAATTCTTCCCCCAGACCTTGAAATACGGGGCATGATAATTCCAAAATTTCAGAGTTCGACTCTAAGTCACTGCTCTAGTGTCTACCACAGTTTGAGACTAATGGGGGAAGCCATATACCTAACCTGGGTCCTGATCCAAGAAACAGTACGGCTTAAACATGGATGATGCCGTGGTTCGGGAATGAGTCTAATCTGCCATCGGGCATTTTGCAGATTCATTTCTTACAAAAACCCTGTAATAGTCCTGCTCTTACCCCGTTTTTCTAGAGTCACAGAGGCAGTCAGACACATAACCTAAATTCTGACTCAGGAAGACAAGTTCCAAGTCCACAGGCTAACTGACTTTCTTGGATTGCGGAAAGCTGACCTTTTCCCTCCACCCCAAAGCATCCCCTTCTTTGTTTCTTCGTCTCAATCCAAGCCCAGTATTGACTTTGTTCATATTTTGCCTTGTTACATGGTATCGTCTATCACTCCTGTGAATGGAGAATCTGTTTTGTTTCTTTATCTTCTTTGAACCTTCCTTTCACTCATTTCTACTGAAGGCCAAGTGCATTTCCATCATGTAGAATATAACTTCTAACTCCCTCCGCAGTTCTGAACATCTGACCGTTTTACCTAACAGCCAAAGTCACATGCAAAATTGAGTGTATGTTTGGGGAGGGGGGCAGTGCTTAAGTGCACCTGTTAACATGGAGGTGGGAAGGGTTTCTGAGGTCATGGGGGCCAGCAACCCCTTATAACTATTAGGAAGATAGCTATTTCTTTTATTTTTTTCCCATGCATATAATTTTTAAAGTTTGTTTTTATTTTTTTCCAACCTGAGATTTTGAAATATTTCAAACCTATGGGAAAACTGAAAGTATTTTCATTAAACAATTTTTTAAAGATTTTCTTTTTTTAAGTAATCTCTACACCCAATGTGGGACTCAAACTTACAACCCCAATATCAAGAGTCATGCTCTACTCCCTGAGCCAGCCAGGAGCCCCTCATTAAACATTTTTGACCTTGATCTTGACCTAGGTAGTTTCTCAGGACTGCCGTAACAATTATTACAAGTTGAGGGACTTACACAACAGAAATGTATTCTCTCAGAGTTCTGGAGGCTAGGACTCTGAAATCAAGGTGTCAGATGGGCTCTGCTCCCTCTGCAGCCTCCAGGGAAGATTCTTCATTGCCTCTTCCTAACTTCTGGTGATTTTGCAGAGTTTGCAGTCCTTGGGATTCCTTGGTTTGTACCACTCTGCCTCCATCGTCACAGCCTTCTTCCTGTGGGTGTCTCTGTGTCTCCTCCTCTCCTCTTCTTACAGGTCAGCAGTCATACTGGTTTAAGGTCCACATGATGTCATCCCTGTGTGTGTGTCTGTACCCAAATTTCTCCTTTTGATACAGACACCAATTATTATAGGATTAGGGGCCCATCCTAGTCCAAAATGGCCTCATTTTAATTTAACTGATGATATCTGCAAAGACCCTATTTCCAAATAAGGTCACATTCTTGGCTTCTGGGGAGACTTGAATTTTGGGGGGACTATTTAATCCAGTATACCTACATTCATTAATTATTAACATTTTAAAGCATTTTAATTCTATCCATGCATGCATGCGTGTATCTATCCATCCATCCCCACATACAGATTTTGTTGATCTATTTGAAAGTTAACACTAGACAGGTCATTTCACCCCTAAATACTTCAGCCAGTGGTATGTGATAAGACAAAAAGACATTGTCCTGTATAATCACAATATTATTATGACAACATAATAAATTTAACATCTGATATCATAGTTTATCTGAGATACAGATGATATTTAAATTTCCCAGTTATTTCAAAAATATTCTTTATAGCTAATGTCTTTTTTTCCTAAATCTGGATTGAATAAAGGACCAGACATTGCATTTACTTATTACGTCTCTTTAGTCTCCTTTTACAAGAAAAAAGCACACCCCTTTTTTCATGTCACTGACATTTTTGAAAAGTCCAAATCAGTTGTCTTTGAAAATGTCCCATATTCTAGATCTGTCTGATTATTTCTTCATGATTAGATTCAGGCTAAATATTTTTGGAAAGAATATTATTACATAGGAGACATTGTACATCCCTATTACATCACCCCCAGGAGGCGCAGAATGACCACCTGCTCCATTTCTGGTGAGATGCTAAATACAGTCGCTTGACTAAGGTGCTGAGAGCCACTTCTCTACATTGTAACGGGGTTCTCGATGATTCCCTGTTCATTTAATTCTTGTTTCATATTGTCTTCGAAAATTCGGGGCACTTGGGGTTCAGTCGGTTAAGCGTCAGACTCTTGATTTCAGCCCAGATCATGATCTCAGGGTCGTGAGATCAAGCCCCACATCAGGCTCCACACCGCGCATGGAGCCTGCTTATGATTCTCTCTCTCCCTCTCCCTCTGCCCCTCCCCGACCCTCCACCCTGACTCTCACTCTCACTCTCATAAATCAATCAATCAATCAATCAATCAATAAAATCTGTCTATTTCTGTTCTGAACTTTTGAATTTCTGATTAGAGGTGTGTTTCTTTTGGGGGGTTTTGTTTGTTTGTTTGTTTTGGGGTTTTGGGGATTTTTAGAGGGAGAGAGGGGTGGGGAGGGGCAGAGGGAGAGAGAGAAAGAATTGTAAGCAGGCTCCACACCCAGTGCAGAACCCAACCTGAGGCTCAATCTCATGACCCTGAGATCATGACGGGAGCCAAAATCAGGAGTCTGACGCTTAACTGACTGATGATTAGAGGTGTTTTAAAAATATATATAAGTGCTCTTTTACAGACATTTCATTCAGTTTGAGGATCGTGCTACAGTTTTCTTCTGCTTTGTAGTTTTGCAGGGAAGAATTTTCACCTGCTGAAATATTTTGATTCTCATTTTCCAAGGTCTGACAGTGACTGTGGGGAAGTTATCTGCGGTTTTAACTTTGAATTGTCTCATATTTTCCTGGACCAGCAATAGCAGGCGATTCTCTGTAGACAGTGGTAAGGTTTGGGGGAGGCTCACTTGGTTTCTTAGTTCAAGAGGGCTGGGTTCTGTTGATATAGTTAAGTGCACTTTCTTTAAAATAGATCATGGGGCGCCTGGGTGGTTCAGTCTGGTAAGCCTCCAATTCTTGATTTTGGTTCAGGTCATGATCTCAGGGTGGTGGGATCGCGCCCCACATTGGGTTCCGCACTCAGTGAGAAGTCTGCTTAAGATTCTCTCCCTCTCGTTCTCCATCTGACCCTCCCCCCACTCACACATGCGTGCACACAATTTCTCTCTCTCTCAAATAAATAAATCTTAAAATAGATCGCACCTTTTGTTGGGAGTGAGGGATGCCTTCTTTTCTGATGGACCCTTGATCTCAAACACTTGCTTCCTTCTTTGACTCCACCACCTAGGTTCCAAGGACACCTCCCGTCTCCCAAAGAAGGTGCCTTTCCAAGGCTGCCACCTCTGGACTTGTGCACTGGTAGGCTCTCCTTTTATGTCCCCGGTAGTGGTGCCCTGATCCGGCAGGTTATAGACCTTTGACGGTGTTTATCCTCTCAGAGAGTGACAGTTTCCTACCAAGAAGGATTTTATCTGTGCTCCATGCTGTCTCTCTTCTGTCCCAAGCGTTCTCCAGCCAACTCAGCTCCAGCAAGGTTGCAGTGCTGGCTCTGCAGACTCCAGATTTTTCTTTCCCTATCTCTGTGTAAATTGAGATTTGTAACACTCTCTGTCTCCTACTGATGCTGTAGACAAGGGTTATGGGTGGTTTTATTTGCTCTCCTTATTGATCTCTATAGGTTTTGGAGGACATGTGTAGAGAAATCCATATTTAGTTAATGTAGAAACTCAAAGCCTGCATATATTTATTCTTACTTTCTTGGTGTTTTAATGTAAATACAATTGTATACTGTGTATTCTTTTAAACCTGTCATGGTAGCATAATTATATCTATAATTTTCTCTTTTTTTGTGGTTTGCTTTTTTACATTTAACTCTTTAACTCTTCTGGAAGTATTCCTTGCTTTTAGCTTCTTTTCTGGCCTATGGGCACAGTAGAACATAAGGAATCTTGGCCTAATTTGCTCAGAAATGGAAGATGCTTAGAGAAACAAAGTGTAAACTAGGGCCTTGCCCACATGTGGGTGATGCTTTCTGAAGCACCAAATGGACAGGGACTTGATTATAAGTTTCTTAGGAAAGTCAAGTGCCAGCCTCTCGGCACTTGAGGCTTTCATTCCTGCTGAGTTTTTTGAGGACTGACTGCCCTTCAAAGCTGGCTGCTCATCAGATTTCTCAGAATAGCTTTATGGATTGTCACATTCTTAGTCACTTTCTTAATGTCCCAAATTCTCCATTCAGGTTTCATCTTTTCATGAGCAACTACAACTTCTTCTCTCCCAGGGCACTCAGGAGTCTTGCACAAAGTAGGTTCTCAGGGACTATTCTAATACCTTTGAAAGCCTGCATCTACCTTGAGATCACAAGTGGTGTTACGTCAAAAGCAGTTTATTTTTCTTTAGAGACTGATAAGAAAAGAAAGACACCTGAGTAGAAATGAGTATAGAAGCACCTGGGTGCTGTGCAGCCTCTCAGAGGCCAACTCTGCAACAGGCTAAGTAAGACCTCTTCATTCTGCTCAGGAAGTGGTGAGAAAGCAAGGTTATCCATGCCCCTCTTTTATGTATATATATCTATCTCATATGGGATATCCAACAACTATCCAAGTAGCTGCCTGAGCATTGCCTGAAAGAACTTTTGAAGGGACTAGATCATGAATTCAATTAAGATTCTGCATTGTGGGGTACCTGGGTGGCGCTGTCAGTTAAGAGTCCAACTTTGTGTAATTCTATGCACAAATTTCCACAGGATGGAAGAGACACACTTGACCACTATGCTTTGAGAAGCCAATTCCATCTCTATGCCCATTTGAAGTATAACAATCAACTTCATAAAAAAAAAGTCAGGGGCACCTGGGTGGTGCAGTCAATTAAACATCTGACTCTTGGTTTCAGCTCAGGTCATGATCTCAGGGTCCTGAAATTGAGCTCCGTGTCAGGCTACGTGCTCAGTGTAGAGTCTGCTTGAGGTCTCTCTCTCCCTTTCCCTCCACCCCTCCCCATGCTCACTCTCTCTCTCTCTCAAAAAAATAAATCTTAAAAAAAAAATCTGCATTGTATTGCAAATTCAAAAGGTCTTTAGACCTTTTTGAAGGTTCTGTGAGTTATCCTGTTTACAGTTGTTATTTATAACACACACATGTCCCTGGGATATAAATAAATAAAGACAGGGAGACATGAAAATTGAATGATGTCACCCTCCCTTGGAAAAGCCCTTCAATAGTTTTCCTTGTTTGGGGATAAGAAACGAATTCTTAGAGCCTGTAAAATCCTCCATTGTCTGCCCTGTGCCTACTTCTCCAGCATCATCTGCCCCCCCTAAAGTCCTTGCTTTCTGACCTGTAGTTTCTCAAACATTCCATGCCTCTTGCCACCAAAGATGTTTGCATATGGTGTTGTCACTCTCTGGCTGTTTCTACTCCCTTGAAGATACCTATACTATCTCTTCCCTTAGTAATACTTGTCTGTCGTTCAGATCTCAGGTCAAATATCACTTCTTCAAAGAAGTCTTCCTTGAATGTCCCATCATACCTTCCCACAGGAACTTGTACCTCCAAGGTATTTCTTGCAGTTATAATTTTAGATTTTTGTTCTCCTCCTCCACTGGACCATAACCTCAGCGATGTAGAACAGAGTTTATTCTTGCCAACCATTGAATCCCCTGTGTTTAGAACAAAGACTGGTCCCCGCAAAGTGCTGGGTAAAAGTTTTGTTGGATGCATGAATTAATTGATCGATGTAAAGCAACTAACTGTCCAGAATGAAACAAATAGTGAACAATCATTTAATCAGAGAGACAGTAGGCTGATTTTTTTTTAAATCATTATTTGGTAATCTCTGAGAAAGAGTCTGAAACAGCTGAACACATGTAGCCTGAGAAACAGATGGAAGAACTAAGAGAGAAAATTGAGGAAGAAGGTTGAAGAAAACAAGATAAAAATTTCAGAGCTACTTGCTGGTTGTGTTTGAAAGTAGTGCTCATTTCTAGTCACATCACTGCTGCAAAGAGTTTAAAGATAGAATGAAGAGAAGAGCTTGGGACAGGCAGCCCGGGTGATCCCAGATCAAATGTCAAGCAGCTCACAGAAAGTTTAGAGACTTACAGTGGAAAGTCAAGAGGACTTGAAGGAGATGTAATTATAGACCCAAAGCTCAATCGCTGTATATGATAATGTTGCTTACTTTCATTTTAACAAAGACCTGTTTATGCAATGCAGATCCTAGAGTGGAGGTCTGGAAAATTCAAGGCAAATTTATGAAGTATTTTTTATTATCAGTAACAACTAAAGGATCTAAAGGCATAGGATAGTGTTGAGTATTGAAATTGATATCTAGGGTAAAGCATTCTTATATCTGTGAATGAATTCTCTCCCTCTCACACACACACATACACACACATACATGTTTATTTTAAGAAAAGTACAAAAAATGAAGAGTATAACAGAGAGATGGTGTTAATTTGATCTTTTAAAGCAAAATACTATGTATTCATCTTGCATTTTAATCAACCTCTTTTTTTTAGTCTAAAAGAAACAGAAATATGACTGTTTCTACTCATTAGTGGATTCCACTGATTCCAAAGCGAGGAGAGATTTGGAATTCCTTAATGTTTACCAAGAGCTTTGAAGGGACTAGCTGAACACTGACTTTTTTTTTTTTTTAATTTATTCACTGGAGAAAGAGAGAGCACAAGTGGGAGGGGCAGAGGGAAAGAGAGAGGACCTCCAGAAGATTCCATGTTGAGTGTGGAGCCCAACGTGGGACTTGATCCCAGGACTCTAAAATCATGGCCTGAGCCGAAACCTGAGCAGACACAACCAACTGTGCTGCCCAGGCCCCCCTGACTTTTTTATAGAGTTGTTTGTTATACTTCAAATGAGCATAGAGATGGAATTGGCTTCTCAAAGCATAGTTCTTGAAATACATCTCTTCCATCCTGTGGAAATTTGTGCCTAGAATTATTAGGGACATTTGTGGGAGATCTGGTGAGAATAGAGAAGGGAGTTAGTAGGAGACTGGGAGCAGGTAGGGCTAAGGAGGGACTAGGGGAGGACTGTGATAGTAGAGAGATATTGCCCACTGTACTCTCTATGTGGCGAAAGGCTCAAATAGCCCTACATTTTTTTTCCAGCTAGAAAATAAATCAAATCTAACGTGAGCATCCAATGCTTTATTGATAATAGGCTAAGATCACACAGTGAGTGCTCTGGCCAATCGGACTGCTGTGCATTTACAACCATTCCTATTAGAACAGACACAACTCTGCCTATAAGGGGCGCCTGGGTGGCTCAGTCGTTAAGCGTCTGCCTTCGGCTCAGGTCATGATTCCAGGGTCCTGGGATTGAGCCCCGCATCGGGCTCCCTGCTCGGCGGGAAGCCTGCTTCTCCCTCTCCCACTCCCCCTGCTTGTGTTCCCTCTCTTGCTGTCTCTCTCTCTCTGTCAAAAAATAAATAAAAAATCTTAAAAAAAAATAAAAAATAAATAAAAAAAATAAAAACAACTCTGCCTATAAAAACCCCATGGAATTGTGCATAACCAAAGACTTCAGATGATCGGAATGTCTTTGACCTTGAGAAGAGATAGTAAGTGGGACTAAGCAAGATGGGACTAAGCAACAAATTCAGGACAGGCCTGAACTGAAGAGTGGGGTGTCTTCATTATAGGATGGCCTAATTTAGGTGATCATCATATAGAGAGTAGGTTGGGAGTCTAAGTCAATGGGTAGGTAGAGGTTACCAGAGCCATCAAGACTGCCTCTCAAAGGCAGATGATTATTTTGAGTATGTCCTTTTCTCTCCATTTCCCCCATCTACTTCTGGTGATAGGCAGAATAAAAACCCACAAAGATGTTCCAATAAAACAAAGATGTCCTAATAGGTCCTAATAGATATCCTACTCCCCAGAACCTGTGAATGTGTTACCTTAGAATTCCTTACCTTACCCTGCCAAAAGGGAAATTGCAGATGTGATCAAGGCTGTGGACCTTGAGATGGGGAGATTATTCTGCATTATGCAGGTGAACCCAAACTAATTCTATGAATTCTTAAAAGGGGAGAATATTTTCCAGCTGAAGTCAGAGTCAAAGGGAGATGTGACTGCAAAAGAATGGTAAGAGAGAGGCCACATGGCTGTTTTTGAAGGTGGAAGTTGGAAGCCAGGAGCCAAAGAATGGAGGTAGTCTCTAAAAGCTGGAAAAGATGAGGAATGGATTCTTTTTAGAGCATCCAGGTGGGAACACAGCCCTGCCAACACCTTGATGTTAGCCCAGTGAAACCTGCATTGAACTTCTGCATTTACATTCTGCCAGAATGTAAAATAATAAAACGTGTTGTTTAAGTCCCTATGTTTATGGTAATTTGTTTCAGCAGCCATAGAAGACTAATACAGTCCCCTATTCTGAGCCACTGACATCACTCAGTTGAGCTACGACAGTCCCCTCCTAACTGGTTTTCCTGCTTCCAATTCTGTCCTTCTACAACCCACAATTGTTCAGAGTTGTCCTCTTGAAAAACACCAGATCGATGGTATTTTCTAGCTCAAAACTGTTCAATGAGTTGATTGCCCTTAGAATAAAACCGAGAAGGGGCGCCTGGGTGGCTCAGTTGGTTAAGCGACTGCCTTCGGCTCAGGTCGTGATCCTGGAGTCCCGGGATCGAGTCCCACGTCGGGCTCCCTGCTCAGCAGGGAGTCTGCTTCTCTCTCTGACCCTCCCCCCTCTCATCCTCTCTCTCTCATTCTCTCTCTCAAATAAATAAATAAAATCTTAAAAAAAAAAAAAGAATAAAACCGAGAAGTCTTAATGGCTGCTCTTGAACCTCATATCATACTGCTAACCCCTCCCCATTGGATGCAGAAGCTCCCCACCCAGAAGTAACTTTACTGACTTTTATAATAATTGCTTCCTTGATCTTATTCATAATTTAGTCATCTATGTGTATGTCTCTGAATGATATAATTTAGTTGTGTCAGTTTCTTGAACATTATATAAATGGAATAATACAGTCAATATTCCATTGAGTGGCTTTCACTCAGCGCTATCTTTGAGAATCAGGTGTTGCATGTAGCTGGAATTTGTTCATTTTCATTTTAATAATCCCTCTCTGAATTCTTTTGATTTGCTATGTAAACAATCAAATGATCTGTAAACAAAGAAAATTTATTTCCTTCCAAATCACTTTTATTTCTTATGCTTTCTTTATTGCACTGTTTAAGACCCCTGGTACAGTGTTGGGATGCCTGGCTGCCTCAGTCCACTCACCACATTGGGTGTAGAGCCTACTTAAAAAAAAAAAAAAAGAAAGAACTCTGGTATAATGTCAAATTAAAATAGCAACAGCAGCTATTCTTGTCTCATTTTTCCTTTCAGAAAGGGTTTAGCAAGGTTACCTTATATGAGGTATGAAGTTTGTGGAAAGTTGTTTTGTTTTTGTAGATAGCATCTATCAGATTAAAGAAGTTCTTCTCTGTATCTCATTTGCTAAATGTTTTGGACACGGATGAATGTTGATCTACTGAAGTGATCATGTCATTGATTTTTCTCTTCTATACTGTTAATAAGTAAATTATATTAACTAATTATTTAAATATTAAACCAACTTTGTATTCCTGAATTAAATCCCATCTGATCATGATTTGTGTGTGTGTGTGTGTGTGTGTGCGCACGTGCTGCTAGATTCAGTTTGCTATTTTATTCAGAATTTTTACAACTATGGTCATGAGTGAGATTGTCCAGTAATCTCCAGTGTGTTATGTGTTGATTGGATTTATTTATTTATTCTTATGCACCTGCTTTAATTACTAAAGACTTACCGAATGTTTAAATTTCTATTAAAACTAGTTCTCCTTCCTTGTTTTCCTGACAATTCTAGTTTATAAAATTAAAATCAACTTATCTGTTTGCAGGAAAAAACAATGTTGGTGTTTTTATTAGATTTGAATTAGAATTATTAGTTAGCAAAGATTGACACCTTTATGATTTTGAATCTTCATATCAAAACATGTAGTATGCCTTTTCATTTGTTCCTCTATAGTCTTTATGCCTGTTTTAAAGGCTTTTTTCCCCCTTAATAAAAGCCTGCAAGTTTTCTTGGGAAATTTATTCATAGGTGTTTTATTATTTTTGTTGCTGTTGTAAATGGAGTTTTGTATGAGACCTATTGATATCTATGTGTTAGTTTTATAAGCTGATACATTACTACATTTTTTATTGCTAGTATAGGTTTTTAGATATAAAATCTTATCATTCCTTCTCCTTTCCAGTTTTTATACCTCTCATTTTTTTCTCATGATAATTTTATGAGATTGTAAATCTGGCAAGTCATTAAATAGTATTGTTAATACTTGGTATCCTTTACCTATGAAAATACTTACAGTGCTTCTTTATTAAGAATGACACTGATGGGGCACCTGGGTGGCTCAGTTGATTAAGTGCCTGACCTGACCCTTGATTTCAGCTCAGGTCATGGTCTCAGGGTCCTGAGATCAAGTGCCACATGTCCTTGGGCATGGAGCTTGCTTAAGATTCTCTTTCTCCCCCTCCCACTGCCCCTACCAGGCTCTCTCTCTCTCAAAAAAAAAAAAAAAAAAGGACACTGGCTATAGGTTTGGGACAGAGGTAACTACATTATTTCCTGTTAAGCAGCTAACCACTGATTACTGTTTTGTTGAGTGTTTATCAAAAATGGATGTGGATCTTTCAAATATTTTTGTATCTATGGAGCTTTTCATATTATTTTCCCTTTTGACCCATTAAAATGATAATTATATCTATATATTTCCCAATATTGAAGCATCTTTGCATTTCTGGGATAAATTCCACCTGGTCATAATGATTTTCAATTCTGCAGGGCAAGAATATTTAGAGCAGCATTATTTATAACATTCAAAAACTGCAAATAATCTTCATGTTCATCAACAGAATAATAGACAAATTGGGGTATTTTCATACACAAAATATTTAATGGAAATCAAAACATCACAAACATATGCACTAAGGCAAACAAATCTCACAAACACAACTTTGAGTTCCTCACTCCCCAAAAAAGCCAGACATGAAAGAATATATACAGCATGATTTCATATATATGAAGTTCAAAAGAGGGCAAAACCAAACTATAGTTTTTAGGAATGCATACGTAGGTGATAAACATATAAAGAAAACAGTTATCATGAAAGTTAGGATAATGGTTACCTTTAAATGAGAAAGGTGATTGGGCACAGTTACCAGTGAGGTTTCTAAAGATCTGGTGATGTTCGATTTCTTGATCTAGGTAGTATTTGCCTAGGCATGTGTTTTATAATAATTTATGGAGCTTTACCTTTATATTTAATGCAGTTTTTTCATATGTGTATATTGCATAATGAAAAGGTTTTTAAATTACCTGCTAACAATTTGTTTACAATTTTTGCATCACTATACAGAAGTGAAATGTTTTCCCTTGCTTTTGTTTTTTTTTTTCAAGATATACAATGCAACATTACTTAGCCTTAAAAAAAAAGAAGGAAGTCTTGTCATTTGCAAAAACATGGGTGAACTTGGAGGATATTGTGCTAAGTGAAATAAACCAGACACAAGACAAATACTGCACGGTATCACTTAGATGTAGAATCTAGAAAAAAGTCAGACCCATAGAAGAAGAGAGTAGAATGATGGTCACCAGGGGGTAAGGGGGTAGGGAAAATGGGGAGATGTTGGTCAAAGGGTACAAAGTTGTAGTTACATAGGATGAGTAAGTGTAAAGATTTAATATGCAACACTGTGACCATAGTTAATAATACTGTGTTGAATACTGAAAACATGCTAAGGGAATAAGGTTTTAGGTGCTCTCATCAAACATAAGATGGTAACTATGTGAGGAGATGATTTGTTAATTAGCTTGATGATGATAATAATTTCACTATGTATATGTGCATCAAATCATGTTGTATACCTTAAATACATCCAATTTTTATTGAAAAAATAAAATACTTTTTGAAGAAAAAAATTATATGTAGATCTCTGTGGTAATGGCTAATGGGTGCAGAGCTTCCTTGTGGGGTCATGGAAATGTTTTACAATTGATTGTGGTGATGGATGCACAGCTCTCTCAATATAGTAAAAGTCATTTAGTTGTACACTTTAAGTGGGTGAAAAGTATGGTATGCCAATTCTTTCTCAATATAGCGGTTTAAAAACTGAAGTCTCCTCTTCCTACAGTTTTTCTGCTTATTTCTCTTTGTAAATATCCCTGTTAGGTTTTACTCTGCCCATCTGTGGTGCCTGGGCAGTTTGTAACATATATTCTGCATTGTGAATCATATCCTTCAGTATTTTTTTTTCTCATTTGATGCATCTTTGCCTGGATAAACAGGAAATATTGTCACTGAGATCACAAATCCTAGACTGGCTTAGGTTTAAATTCTGACTTTCACACTTACTAGCTTTGTGCCCCAGTTACTTCATCTACAACATAGACACAATGATAATCAGGCAACTATCTCATTGCTTTTGGGGGAGGATTGCATAAGTTAATAAATGTAAAGCACTTAAAACAATACCTGGCTTTGGGGAGCCTGGGTGGCTCCGCCGGTTAAGCCTCTGCCTTCAGCTCAGGTCATGATCTCAGGGTCCTGGGATCGAGCCCCACGTCCTGCTCCATGCTCAGTGGGGAGTCTGCTTCTCCCTTTCCCTCTGCCTCTGCCCCTGCTTGTGCTCATGCTCTCTCTCTCCTTCTCAAATAAATAAACAAAATCTTTTTAAAAAAATACCTGGCATATGGTAAGTGCTATATAAATGTTGGGTTAAGCATTGTGTGTTATTAAGCTCTTAAGATCATGAATCCTGCTTTCTTTTAGTTTGCATTTGCCTGATATACTTCTGTCCATTCTTTGATTTGTTTTTTTTTACTTTTCTGAATCACTTAATTTTAAATGTATGTCTTGTATGCTATATATCACACCTGAAATCCATTTTCTTTTTTTTTTTTAAAGATTTTATTTATTTATTTGACAGAGAGATAGAGAGGAAACACAAGTAGGCAGAGTATCAGGCAGAGGGAGAAGAAGAAGCAGACTCTCTGCTGAGCAGGGAGCCCGATGTGGGGCTTGATCCCAGGACCCTGGGACCACGACCTGAGCCAAAGGCAGACGCTTAACCAACTGAGCCACCCAGGCACCCTCCATTTTCATTTAGTAGGTAATTTTGGCAAAGTTAGATATATTTTGTATTAGTTCTATCACTTTATCTTATATAATGTAGTCTTGCTAATTTTTTTTAAATTAAAGTGTTCACAGAGGCACCTGGCTGTCTCAGTTGGAAGAGTACGCAACTCTTGATCTCAGGGTCATGAGTTCTAGCCCCACGTTGAGTGTAGAGATTACTTAAATAAATAAAACTTTAAAAATTAATTAATTAATTAAAGTATTCACTCTATGATCAGTTTTCTTCACTTCATTTACCTGGTGAAGTTTTTCTGTGTGCTCTTCTTGGAAGGTTTATGGTTTTTCTAGTTCTCTTTAATTATGAATTCCTCTTAGTCCTCTTTTAGTGATTGTCTATTCTTATTAGTTATAACTGTGAATAGTTAAACATTTAGTGCATTTCCTCCTCTTCTCCCCCTCATCTCTCCTCCACCGTATTGATTTTAGTCAGTATTATTTTTCTTGGTATTTGTCTTGATATAGTCAAGTATGTTTAGGTTTTTATTTCTTGATTTGTCAACTTTATTTTAAGATTTTATTTATTTATTTGAGAGAGAGAGAGAGCATGAGTGGGGGGTGGGGGGTGGGGTGGGAGGGGCAGAGGGAGAGGGAGAAGCAGACTCCTCGCTGAGCAGGGAGCCCCACACAGGGTTCAGTCCCAGGACCCTGAGATCATGACCTGAGCTGAAGGCAGACGCTTAACCAACTGAGCCACCCAGGTACCCTTTGATTTGTCAACTTTAAATGAAATCCTTTGATATCCAGTTCTTGCACAAGACAACAAACACATTTATTCTTCCTTCTGATTGCTTTCTCTCATTCCCTCCCAATCTTTCAGTTGTACAATACTATATCGGCCACTCTAGCGCACATTTCTTCTAGTTTTAGTGGTATTGTTAAATATATTCAGGCTCCTCCAATCTCTTCCCCAGACTGAATTTTGTCCTTTATTCACTTCCACAAAAAGGGATCAGCAAAATAATATTTCTCCAGTTTTTGCATCTTAAAATTATTGAGTGTAACCTTTGTACTTAAAGAAGAGTTTGCATGTAGATACAGTACTCCCTCAAACTTTCTTTTCTTGAGACTCTGTGTAGGTATTGTATCTGGTATTCAGCTGTTTTGTATAAAATTATGAAACTAGCTTGAGGTTTTTTTCCTCCTAATTAAATTGGCTTGATTTTTCACCTGCTTGCACGAAAGATTTGTTTATCTTCTAAGCCCAGTAACTTTACTGGGCTCTGTCTCATCAGTCATTCAGGGTCTTTCTTTATTTCTATTTCATTGCATTAAGTATCTCATTTCTATTCTCTGTGAATCTACTGTGTTTTCCATAGCGTCTATTCACTCCTTTGCTCCTTTTTGCTGTCATTTCTTAAATTCTATTTTTCCCAGAGCACCTGGGTGGCTCAGTCCATTAAGCAACTGCTTTTGGCTCAGGTCATGGTCTCAGGGTCCCAGAGTCGAGCCCTGTATTGGGCTCCCTGATCAGCAAGGAGTCTGCTTCTCCATCTCCCTCTGCTGCTCCCCCTGCTTCTTCTCTCTCTCTCTCAAATGAATGAATAAAATCTTTTTTTAAAATTCTATTTTTTCCCTTACACACTTTTCCTAAGTTCTGCCATTCTGTACCTAAATTCCTCCTATTCTCCCAGCATATTTTCCCTGAGTTCGGCCATTTCTGCATTCTTATCTATGACCTTTCATCCAGATGACCCCTTTATTTTGGAAGGTTTTTTTTCCCCTCCAAATTCAGGGCAAAACATTGTTCACAATTTTCATCTGCCCTATGGTAATAAATTACAAAAAGATGTACAAAAGGATGTTCAAAGATTTTGCTCCTTGACTTTTGTCTTACGGTACCTTTGTATAGACAATGTGATCATTTTCTTATTTTATTTTTTTATTTTATACAGCACTGAGTGATTTTCCTTTTCCTAGACCAGGCGTTCATTAAGCATTTTCTTGAGTCCAGATTGGCATTCCTTTCTAGCACAGCTCCAGCGTGTAAAAGTTCACCTCTTCTCAGGGCTTCTACCACAATAGAGTGCCTCCAAAAAGTGTGCCTCGTCCATCTGAGTCTTCATTTGGCCTTGCTTCCTCCTTTTCGTTGAGCTCACTATGGTTCTCTTGAGGTAGAAAATGACCTTTTGTTTCCACACACACTTTCGCCAGGAAAAGATCCAACTTCTGCCTCTTAAGGCTCATCTCTCACTTTCAAGAAGTGAATTTTTTGTGGAATTTCCTGAGATCTGTCAAGCCTGGGCTCCAACCACTGAGATCTTCAGATCTCTTCTTAGTCTCTCTCCACTTCCTTGTGGGAGAACTCAGTTGCCTTTAGAAAATACTTAAAATATGTTTGAATCTCTCTTGAAGTTTCATTCAAAACTGTTTTTGTCTTGCCTTTCCATTTTTCATTTGCTTTGGGATGGTTTCTGGATAGAGAAGGTATAAGGCAGCATTAAACAGCCATGGGTATATGTTGACTTTCTACCCCATCCCCAGCTTCCACCCAAAGGATATTCTTTTATACTTTTGAAGATTCTTTCTCTTGCCCCCTGAGTTTCTTGAACAGTAGCCAGAAATACTTATAGAACATTTTCTTTGCAACAGCAGGCATTGCTCATTGTACAGCAACCTGATTTATGAAACTTCTCTACCACAGAATTGATGAGCACAAACTCAAACAGCAGTTACCTGAAAACCCAGACACATGAGGTTTCATCCCCTAGTCTGTCAGTCTTTCGGGGTGAAATGTGGACCTTCTCAGCATTCTGCTGTCTCTGTTGCTCATTTCAGGGTGGTTGCGTAGAAATGCCCAGAGGAATAATCTGGGTGCTGGTTTTGTGGCTCTATCCAGACAGCCAGACTCTAAAAGAAGGCAACCTGTACCTTCCCCGATTCCTTCCTGCCCCCTCTCCCACTGAACCTTCTCACACACATTCCCCATTTACGCCAGGAGCCAGTGGGAAAATGGGTCACTGACAGTTGACAAATTGTTTATGAACGAATCATTCCTGGCAGCAGGAACCAGAGAGCACACTCAGGTTTGAGGATTTAATGAAGGGATTATTACTTAACCCCGTGAGACTGTGAACTGTCCACTGGAGTTTGGGGAAAGCCATCAAGGGATAGTGCAGTATCCTGAAGAGTGGGAGTGGTATGGGAGCCCTAGAGGGTATTATCCGGAGAGGGCTTCCTGGAGGGAACGGTGGCCTTCAGTAGAGGGAGGCAGACCACATAAGGAGGGAAGAAGCAGGGGGAAGAATCCCAGCCTCTCTCCTCTCACTCTCCCAGCTCCTGCATTGTTCTCATTGGCCAAATCCAATTAAAAGCCCCAGATGGCAAATAGTGCCCAATGATCAATCTATAAAGATCAACCTCCCATGGCAGAGAGGAGGAGAACGGACAGTGGATCTGGAGGGGCTGACAGAAGACAAAGAGCACTCCATGGATCCACCAGTTGATTAAACAAAATTTGAAAGGGACTTTATTCTGTAGCAAACATGTCACAAAGATTGTTAGCTTGCAGAAAGCAAATACAAGATTATTCTAAAGAAAATATAAATCAGAGGCCACATGTCAATTAAAAGATGAATTTTAGAGTTCAACACAATTATGCCTCATTATGAGCAAAGGAACAAATCTCTAGATTTTAGAAGCTAAGGCATAGAAATGTTCAATCACACGCCCACTGAGCATTATCTGAAAATCATCAACTTTTTATCACCTTTTTACCCTGAATCTTCCAACCATTTCTCATTCATTCTTCATAAACAGTCTGCCTCTTCCCACCCTCATTTACATGCCTGGATTTCCTACCTCAGCCATCTTCTCTGCTGGTTCTACTCTTTCTCCTGGATGGGCTTTTCTAGTTCTTTGATGTCAGTTTCTACATCTTCTCTAATGAGACTCCGAACTATTTCTCCATCTCGGCTCTGTCTTGGGAGCTCCAAGCCCACAGATCTAGCTACCTACTGGACAGTTTCACTTGGATGCCTTACAGACATCTCTAATATATATGCTGAAAACCTCACTCATTATCTTAAGCCCTCCCAATATCCCTCCCTTCAACACACACTCTTGTGCTTTTCTGTATTCTCAAACTTATTTAACATGGTGTTGTCTCCATACTTTTTGTTTCCTCACAAAAATAGATAAATATATGGAGGAGATTTCTTTTGTAGCAGAGAAATAAGTCAATTTTCAAAATTTTTCATTGGTGCTTACTAAAAAGAAGCAGAAATCAGAAATTTCTAGAGTCTATGTAGGTGTCAGTTTCCTAAAAGCACATCCCAAAGGTAATCCTCAGCACCTTCTCCTCCGTTCCCCACCCCGAGGTGATCATAAGTCTCCCCACTTCTATCCCTGCTGCTACCATCCTGACATAGATCCTCATCATCTTTTTCCTGGAGCACTGACAAGTCTTCCTGTGTTCTCCCTGCCTCCCAGTAGCAACCCCTGCCAATTCTTTCTCTTTGTGGCAACCAATTACCTTCCTGAAATGTGATTCTGGTCCCATCCTCCTTTTTAAATAATAAAACAAAATAAATACTGCCGCTAGGTAGCTCTTCCTTGTTTGCCAGGCACACAAATGGTTCCGTGTGTGTGTGTGTGTGTGTGTGCACCTGCGCCTGAAAACATACCTTACATTTGAATATACAGTCTTTTTAGGCAAGGCATGTCTTCTCTACTCACTCACTGGCCCATGAGCTACCTCCCAGTTCACTTCCTCTTATCTCTAGAATAAAGACCCAACTCCTTAGCGTGGAAATCAACTTTTCTTTCCAGCCTCATCTCCCTCCCCCGACCCATCCACTGCCTTACAACTTGGACACATCAACCTTTCACAGTTCCCTAAAATGTTTTCTGGGTCCCATGCACCCTTTTCTCCCCCCGAGGAGTTCCAACTCATACTTTTAAGAAATGCTTCAAGTATCACCCCCACCACGATGCCTTCGAGAACTCTCTGCATTAGTTACTCCTGCCTCTGTGACTTTGTGTGCTCTAACTGAGCTGCACCAGTAAATACATCTTTACATTTCTGTTTATTCAGCTACCTTAGGAGCCCCAAAGGCCTGGACTGTATTACGGTTTTTCTTTGTCATTCCTCCTCTCAGTGCAAAACTTGGAAGATAGCAAGGGCTCCATCAATGTTTATTAAATAAATGAACACTCTATTAACCTAATTTATTGAGCAGTCTTAGTACCATCTCTCTTATGTCTCACTGTTATGTTTCACTGAAGCTTTCTCTAATGAATTTTGTGAGAAATATGGACTATTGTTACAGTATCCTTTGATCGTATGGGAGTTTAATTCCTGTTTATACTTTTCTTGTATTACTAGAAATAATGACTTTCCCTACAATGACAAATCTCTGAGATTTATGTTTAAGGAAATTGCTACGGTTAGAGAAATTTGCCAAGCCTGACTCTGCCAGGCTCTACGCCGTGTATCTGAGCAATTAATTCTCTACTGTGTTATGTTTAGCTTTCAGCTCTAGAAAATGCTCATTGTTCACCTCCTTTGTGCAGATTTATCCAACTGTCTCCTCTTTCTTTCTTTAAACTCTCTCAGTAAAGCCATATTCCTTCTGTTTTCAATTGTGATTTCTCTTCTCTTGAGCTTCCTGACATAGAATCTATTTGAGGAAACTTTGGTTGAAAAGAGAAAGAGGAAAAAGACTTTTTTTTAAGGTTCCCTCTTTTCACCTAATTGGAAGAAATAGCTTTAGGTCTAAACAAACGTGTTATAAAATAACAGACGCCATGAAATATACATGCAACCACAGTGTCGTTATAAATATATTTTCTTATCAGAGGAGGCAACAGGCACATCAGCCACCTTGGCAAGGTCATATTTCATAGAGACAGGTGAATTCACCCACTGCTGAATTATGTTATGAAGCCACTGATTTAGCATTGTCATCTATTTTGATTGACACCAAAAGCCTTCCGGGACAGTAAATGTGAAGACATTAGAAAAAAATCACTTACAAAATAGCTTGATAGCTCCTGTTAATGAGGTTTTAAATGTGGTACAACAACTTAATCAAATCAGACAGCTCCATAAAAGAATTAATTTGGTCATTGGCTGTCTTTACAAAATGACTTTGTTTTACTCAGTAAGGTAAAAATTTTTCTGTAACTAAAACATTCACAGCTAAATTCAGAATGGCATGGCCTGTGGTAGGAAACAGATTTTCCAAAGTTTCCCAGAGCTATTTGTGTTGTGGCCTCCTGTCGAATGAGCTCTACACCTTTTCTTAAATTTTATTTCGATGAAAGAGAAAAAGAATGCAAATGACAGGTATTAAAAACCATGAGCCCACACTTAGAACCTCCGCTTTTGGTAACGTGTACATGAAATTTTAGGAACTGGAATGACTCGGAGGTGCTGTTTATAGGCTACCAATGGGAGAGAATTGGGGAATGTCCCCATACTGTCCCAGGCCACACCAGTCATGTCTTACAATGTCAAGAGAAAAACACACTGGACAATAATCAGCCAAAAGCAGGAGAGTCCTGCTTTATTTTTTGCTAGACTTTGGGCTCAAACTCCAAAAGAGATTATTAGAAAGGTGGTCTGGGCCCCTGTAGAACTGTGGGCTTTTGCCCAGAGCAGAAGCCTATGAAGACTCGCTTCCTGTCTACCCCAGCACAACCGCCAAACCTTTTAGTGTCCCTCAAAATAGAAGTTGATTCTAAAGTCAGCTTTAAGAAGAAAATTGCATGTGGTCACTATTACCCACCAATTGGTAAATCCCCCACCACTGGTATGGATCAGTGCCTCTTAGATTGATCACCAGATTAGTCAGTTTGCATGTGGGCCTATTACATGAAACTCCGCATCTTTAAATATCAGGAATCCCCTTCAACATGGCATTGAGAGGCAGGGGAACTGGGACAGAACTAGGAAAGAGCAGATTCATAGACCCTACCTCACACTCACATGGGCCCCATTCTTATCGACAGCCAAGGTACCTGTGCTTTTCAAATTATTATTTCTCCTCTCTTCTCCCCTTCTTCTCTTTCATAAAGTCCTGTGTGTAGTGCTTGCCGCCATTGCTATTTGAATATATTGCATTTATATTTGTGTTTAGTAAAGATACTTCTGTGCCATTTATGAGCCTGGGAAGGGAACGGACCATGTCTCTTTTGGTGTACTGTTTCATCTCAGCAACCAACACAGAGCCCAGGAAGAGCAGAATAAGTATATATTAAATGAATGGATAAATAGAAGAGAGAGACCATTAGATTTCACGGTCTTTAAAAGTTCTGCTCTTAGTAAATGTAGCTCAATCATGTTACAGGGCTGTAGGCACCTTTATCATTTACAAAGAGCTTTCACAAAGATGACAAGCATGATTACCCCTACCCCACTTACAGAAGAGATTGAGAGATCAGAGAGGCTAAGCAATTTACACGAAGTTGCACGGCTAATTCATGGCAGAACCAGGCTCTGAACCTGTCTCCTGAGCTCAAGCCAGACCACTCTGCAGTGTGCAAAGCTTTCCGGTGGCACACGTGAATGAGATTTTGTCCTTGCTCTCAAAAATACTCACCATCTCACACTAGCCTAGTTTTTTGAGCATGTAAATTTTCAACTTACGTTGTTCAATTTTTTGTGTGTGGTTGAAATCCTACCCTGCCCACAGATGCAATAATATGCAGGTTAAATGGGAGGAAAAGCATGGTTTGGTGGTTTGCACATACATTAACAACCATTGCTTCAGGTTTGAAACATTCTGCACATGTGTTCAGCATCCTCACGATAGTACTTATTTGCAGAGCTGAGGCCAGAAGGCTTAAATTTATTAAATGACTGTGGAACTTTTTCAGCATGTATAGTTAGAGCTGGGTTGGGATCGTCAGGGAGTTAGTTGCATTGGAAAATATTGGCAGCCAGTGCATTTTGTCTTTTCCCCTTACTCCAGGGTTAGAGTTCCATAAAATTCTAAGTGAGAAAAGAACCTGCAAAGGTGTGAGGTGGAAATCATATGACCACATTAGAGCTGGTGAGATCCTCAGAGGTGACCGGGAAGCAAATGGCACTTGAGTGCAGGAGAGTGATCTTCCAGGATTTGTAGCAGGATGTGTTCTATTTTAACAAGAGGAGTTCCAAGACGGGTCTGTTTCAGGAGCGTCCCTTGAGCCCCTGGAGAAGAGAGATGGTTGATGGGCTGTCACACTCGCAGAGGGAGCATGCTGGGTGAAGCAGCGCAGGGAGAGGTGAGGTCCCACGAAGTACAAATTACAAAATAAATCCATTGTTTTGTTTTTCTCACAAGAGATGACTTTGAAACAAAAAGAAAAAACACTCTGTAAGTGAGTAGAAATTAGGGAAATAAAGTAAGTGATAAAGGACTCGGTTTCCCATGGAAGAGACACACAGGGTGTATGAGTCTGTGGAGGTAGTCATTCCTGGCTTCAAGACAAGGTAGAAGAATACTCAGGGAGGAGACAATTAAGAGCAATGGTACAGAGGCAGAAGGCACCTGACAAGGTTGCCAGGGGTCTAGAGGGAGTGGTTTTGTATGAAACATGGAGCATGGTAGCAACAGATTAGGCCAGCTTCAGGTCAAATTGACCTGAAAATCTTCTATACAAAATTTCCAACCAAGCAGTGCTAGGTCATAGAAACCCCTGCCATATGGATTGAAACTTTGTTAGGATTTTTATTAGTTAATCCCTCTTAAGCAGGATCCAGGCAACTAAATTACCACCCACTGAACACTAGAGTGAATAGCATGTCAAGATTCAATCTTTTCTTTCATTCTGTATGAAAGAAATAAAATTAGCTAGCTATGGTATAGGTTACATTTGAAACGAACAATTTTGGATTGTACCTAGTATAGAAACATTCTGTAAATGACATTTTAAAGGGAAAAAAAATGTTTAGGACAGTTACATTGTGTAATTGGACAAAGCGTATTTTTATTTCAGATCCAATGACCATATGCAAGGACTATGGACAAGGAGATGAATTATCTCCTGTGCTGAGCAGATTGAAGGGCATTATTCACAAGAAAAGGAAATCTAGTTTCCTTTACATACCACTTGCCTATTGGGTTTTATTTTTTCTCCTCATGATGAGAACTTAAATTTTTAAAGTTTAGAGCTTTAAAATTCTCCAGAGACTTTGAGCCATCATTGAGTAATCCATCAAAAATCCAGAGGCATTAAAAGTTCTGTGACTAATATGTGTGAAATGTTTAAAGATGAAACTCTCTTTTGTAATTATACACTGCAGAATATGGAATAGTTTCTGCCTTGTGAATTACCTACCTGAGGATACTATTTGAAAGTTCTATCTTGTGTAAATAACAGTCAGCCTCTTCTAAAAGAGTAGCATTGTTTTCATACCTGGAATAGAGATTATTTTAGAATCATTTCCATGCAACATTTTTTCATTATTATTTAGATCTAGTGACTATGGAAGGGAAGTAAACTCACACAGCGGGCTCTTTTCAGACAGAGTGATTCAATTTATTTTTGTTCCAATATTGTAGGAAAATAAAAAGGTTAGAATTACCTTTTGGAGTCGATGTGGTATTTCCCCTTGATGCCTAAACAAATGAAAGAAAGCAGTTTGGCCAGCCTTAGTTAGACTCCAGGATAGTGACGGATTTCCCTTGTAGTGTGTTTTATAGGAAATCTGGTGCTTTTCCATAATAATGAGGGATTTAGATACTGAACTTAATCTTTCAAACAAACCCAATGTCTAATGACTTTTTCAAATATTGCCCTGGTTCAGAAAGAGGAAGAGACTTAAACTTTAATTCTGATCCAGTGTGTAAGGATGTTGTTTTGAATTACACACTAAAACAATTTGGGAGATGGGATGATCTAGCACAAATCTGTTCCTTCCCCGGAGATACGGTGCCTCGTAAGTGTAAGGTGGGCTTCAGGAATGTGTAGGGTTTTTCTCTCTTTATTTTGGTAAGATTTACGTAACATACAATTTACCATTTTAACCATTTTTTAGTGTACAATTCAGTGACATTAAGTACATTCACATTGTTGTGCAACCAACACTATTATCCCTGTCCAGAACTCGATCATCATCCCAAATTGGAACTCTGGACCTATTAGACAATAAGTCCCCAGTTCTCCTTTCCCCAGTCCTATTTTCTATCTCTATGAATTTGACTATTCCAGGTTCCTCCTATGAATGAACTCATATTATCATACAGTATTTGTCCTTTTGTATCTGGATTATTTCACGTAGCATGTTCTGAAGGCTCATTCATGTTGTAGCACAACAAAATTTCCTTCCTCTTTAAGGCTGAATATATTCCATTGTATCTATAGACCACACTTTGTTTATCTATTCATCCATTAATAGACATTTCGGTGCTTCCACATTTTGGCTATTGAGAATAATGCTGCCATTGACATTGGGATATCTGTCAACAGATAACTGTTCAAGTCTCTGCTTTCCATTCTTTTGGTATATATCTGGCCATGAAATTGCTGGATCATATGTTAAATCTGTGTTTAATTTTTTTGAGGAACTGCCATAATATAGGAATGTATGGTTTTTAACCAACACTCCAGGTAGTCCTATGATTGGGTAATTTGGGAAACATTTGTTTATCAGTGACATATTACTGCAAAACAAACCACCCCCCCCAAAATTAATAGCTTAAAATAATATTCATTCATTCAGCTCTCAATTCGACCGGGTGGCTCTTCTGAGCTGGGATGGGCTTATGTGATCTCTCTCAATCTAGCTCAAGCTTTCACGGTCACATGGCTGGTCAGCTGGGTGTCACCTAGTCCCAGTTAGCCTTTGTCATGTGTGTAGTGGTTGTTCAGCTGTTGGGGGCAATGAGGTGACTGGGCCTAGAATCTCTCATTGTCCAGCAGGCTAGTCCAGGCTTGTTCACTTGGTGGCAAGGCTCCAAGCCCCAATGCACGAGCACTTTTCAAGTGTTTTCTTGCGTTACTTTCCCTGTCCCACTGGCCAGAGCACATCACCAGGCCACACCCAGAGGCAGCACGGAGGACACTACCAAAGTGTGGATCTCACAAGGCAGGAAAAGAGGTGAGACCATCACTATTATCATTCCACCACAACTTACCTGCTTAATTCAATAGTCTGACAAACTGAGTTATCCAAAAACTCCCTCTTGCCATTGTAGAGCAGTGAATGGAACATAATAGCCTCTGAAGTTGCATGCAGGCCTCAGAACTACATGTCCCAACTGCCCTAAAATGCTCTCCATTTGTGTGTTCGTTCACTCATTTAATAAACACTTACTGTGGGGGCGCCTGGCTGGCTTAGTTGGTAGAGCATGTGACTCTTAATCTCCGGATCCTATATTATGGCAGTTCCTCAAAAAAATTAAACACAGAATTAACATATGATCCAGCATATTTGAGCCCTATGTTGAAGGTAGAGTTTAATTAAAAAATACATACATACATACCTAGTTATTGTGCATCTACTTGTGTCTGGGACTCTTCTAGGCCTAGGGTACACAGCAATCAACAAATAGCCCAGGTTCCTATTCTCTCGGGACTTACATTCTACTGTAGATGGAAAGTATTAGGAGTGGGAAAAAATGTGTTTGGATCCCCCACACATATCCAGGATGTTGTTTAAAAAAAAAAGAAGAAGAAGAAGCCTGGAGAGTATGCTTTATTTCCCATTCTCCACCCTTTGTGCTTTCATGAATATTTGAATATAGGAAAATAATTTGGTTGAAAATAATATTGGAAAATAATTCAAATATTTGAATGCCAGAAAGCAGATGTAAAGCTCTGTAGGACATGAGAACTGACTTTCAACTTGTAATCTTGATATAAGACACACGGGTTTGTCTCTCACCTCTTTCATGCTTTCTGCAAGGTTTTGTGGCTAAAACTTTTGGCTCCCCAGCTGCCCCAGGGAGAACAACTGATCTTCACAGCTCAAAGGGCACTGAAGGGTCACATACAGCTGAATAGCGATGGGTGTCTAGGACAGACATTTTCTTTGGACACTTCTTTCTTTTTTACTATTGTGTGTGTTTGGTCCTGTGGGAGTAGAATGGATTTCACTATTTTCAGAGTAGTTCTACTTTGTTGGAAAGGTTGATTTTTATAGACTAAAAGTGACACCAGCTTAATGTCTAGCCAGTGGTTCAGAGGTGCTGGGACCCTCGGTTCTAAGTATGTTGCCAAAGAAAACTCACTAAATGCACAAGAGCTTTCTTTGGGTAGCAGCCAAGCTTCATGTTTCTGTGTAGTCAGACATCACAGGGGGAGAGAAGCAGAAGATTGTCAGTGGAAGGGTTCAAAGCATGCACTTCAGAGTCAGACAGATATGTCGGTTATTAGCATTGACCTTGGGCAAAAGATTTAACTTCTTTGAGTCTCAGTTTGTTTGTCTATAAAATGGGACAATAATACTATCTACCTCGTGAAATTTGGAAGTGTTAAGAGATTGCATATGGACCTCTTAGCACAGTAGCTGTAGTAGGCCCTTGATAAAAATACTAGCTAAAGGCTGTTATCTTAATAAATGCTGTTATGATCTACACTTCCATCCCTACAAAAAGTGCCTTTGACCTGGTTGTCAGTGCCAGAAATTAAGCTACAGGGGAGGTGCTCTTTGAACCATCTTAGCACGATTTCAAGTGAAGACAAAGACATTTATGGAACTGAAGCTTGCTCTTTATTCATAGCCAGTCAGCAATTCCTTTTTGGGCTATTGCCCATTATTTGAGCAATTTTTCAGTGACTTGGAATTGCCACAGAAGCAGTCCCAAATCAATCTTTTCCCAACAAAAACAACAAACAGCACTTCAAATGCTAGCACCTTGCCTGGAATGATTTTAGGGTTGCTAGAAAGAAACCCCCCAAAACATCTCCTGGGTAGTTTTCCACAGACTTTCTGGAAGAACCCACTATGAAAATGTGAATTTATTCAATCTCATGTTTTCTGCTTTGGGCTGAGATGAAAGTAGCTGCTGGACCCAGTGGGAGTTTTGTTGGGAGTAGACTTTGATGGATGGGAATGGAGTTTTCTGAAGTAAGAGAAGGGACAAAGAATTTTGGATCATGGGTAGAGGAACAAAGCAATCTGCGTTTTCTGGAACAATGTGACTTCATCATTCATCATAAACATGAGATACTAGGGAGACGGTCAGATGTTGCCTCTGGGTAGCTGGGGTGGGGGAGATTGCAAGGAGTTGGTGCTGGGGAGAGCAGGGGGACAAAGAAGTCAGGGATAGGAGAGGGACTCAGAGAGGAAATGAATGAGGGTAACAGGCCAATTTTTAGACTGAGTTCTGTGAGCGACATTAACTGTAATGCAGTGGGGAGAAATCCCATCTTCCCAACCTCCCCATTTTACAGGAAGCTGATCTGCCTGCCTAGATTTATTTCCTTCTATGGCTATATTTCTCTCCTCACTTTTGTTTCACCTCTTACCTGGTTATGGGTGACCTTTTTCCCCCTGAGAAAATCATAATTCTATCACTGTGGAAATTGAGGTGCCTTCAAGTTTCTTACCAGTCTTAGAGTATTTTCTTAGGACAAATTGCCAATTTCCTCTTTTATGGAAAATACTAAAATACTTTTTTTTTTAATAGGGTGACCTCCATCCTTTCCCATTTGCTGTTCTTTCTAATTTCTAGACAGGACCTAGAAAAAAACTGAATTGAAGGGGTTGTCAGCCTGATGGCAATAGCCACATAGAGAGCTCAAAATGTTTGCTCTTGAAGCAGAGTCCTTGAGCATTTCTACCAGTGACCATCCATAAAGTGACAGTACTATAGACATGAAGCTTCATTATGTCTGTTTTGTCCAAGCACAAACTTAGGGCTTGGTATATAATCAGTGCTCAATAAATCCTTATTCATCGATTAGAGAGATTATCTATGATATAAATAATAACCATGCGAGATATAACTGAAACCATTGGGGTTAATGCCTCCCAACAAGTGGTCCTAGGCAGCTCTGCTCCAGGTGGAATCTCCCTCCTTCCTTGGAGAGCTCTTCTGCAGCCTGAGACACTGCATTTAAAACATGGTGGTCCGTGGTCTCCACCCTAGGAATCCAGGAGACTCAATGCAAGACAGTCATCTGAACCATGGTTCCAGGACACCCGGGCAATCTAGACTGAACACCTGGCCAGTCTCTCCTTAAATATGTCAAAGATCACACTCTAATTAGTTTGGAAATGGAAATTCTCAGGCTATTTCTAAAAGCACCTGCAACCTGGGGACGAGTTGATTTAGTTCGCCAGTTCTCCTAAAAATGATGTTTGAAAGGAAAGTTGAGATGCCTCTATCTTGCCCCAAGAAATCTGCATGTCGTTCAGCTGTTGAGGACCCTCAACAGAATTTTCTTCATCCCCTGATGGTTCAGTGCAGATAAGAAACTTTGAGCATTTTCCTTGAAGTCTGAAGCTACTACTGTTGGCGTCTTTAAAGCAGGGAACAGAATGCCCGAGCACTTTCTGGCTGGTAAGTGACTCCTTGCTGAGAATACCGACTAAGCCAACCAGGTGCCCCATCACCATTTTATAGATTGGAAAAGAGAGGCACAAAAAGGGCTAAGCGATTTGCTCGAGATCTTATAGCTAGCAACTGGTTGTCTGGGATTTACCTCTGATCTGGTGATTCTGGTGCCTGAGACTTTTTTTTTTTAGTATAGCTGACACACAGTTACATTCGTTGCAGGTGTACAACTTAGTGATTTGCCAACTTTGAACTACCACACTGCGCTCATCAAAGTGACCAAGAGCTTTTAGAAATCTGGACAGAATTGCATCATCATTAGGCAACAGAGAGGTATAAGAGTCTGGAAGAGAGAGAAAGGCCTTCTCTGCAGAAGTAATGGTTGGGAGTTTTTTGAGCCTTAGATATACATAGACCATCTGTCTGTGGCCAGGAGCATACTTAGTCGACTGACGTCTACAGGCTTTGCAGAACCCCAGCAACCAGTCTGCGGTGGGTGTGGAAGTCACAGGAACTCCCGATGAGTGCTTGCTCCGCAAGTGAGAAAGGGACAGCATCAAGATGAAGGCGCTCTTGCTCTTCACCCAACCTAGGAGCAGGAGGAGGCGTTGCTTCCAATGCCAGTTAAAACTAGGCACAGTAGAGGAAGAAGAACAAGATGTGCCAACATAACTTAAAGTTCTGATGAAAAGCCTTGTTCGGTTTTCTGTTTGATGGAAACCCTCCTGTACTGAGAGAAAGGAAGACAAGTCCTAGTTGAATTGAATGGACTTTCTCTTGGTCGGGGAGCCCGTGGACGCTGTGAGCCATTGGAAGGGCTTTTATAATAGTCTAGTCTAGATGCTTTCAGCTAAGGTTCCAGAAGATCATAGGTTGATTGGAAGAGTTTTCTTTTTTTTTTTTAATTCAGAGTATTTAATTATAGGTACATATACATAACAAGATAATGTTTTGGCTAAAATCCATGTTATTTATTTATTCAACAAACAACTGAGTATCTTCTATGTTCCGGGCCATGTCCTTGGCCCTGGGAATGGAGATAAACCCTGGCCCTCAAGGAGCTCACAGTCTAGTGGGGAAAAAAGATACATAAATACATACTTATACTGTAAAGTATGCAAAGGGAGACCACTATGGGGGGCAAGAGCAAAGGAATCAAACCTAAGTTTAATGTCCACAGGAAAGAAAGATCTCGCTAATGGGTGTTTTTTTGTGAAGAACAGATAAGGCAATGGTTCTCAAAGTGTAACTGGTTAATGACCTACATCCAAATCATTTGGAGCACATATTAAATGCAGACTCCCAGCACTTCCTGCAAAGATCATGATCCAACCTGCTGGAAGAGTTTTCTAATACATCTTAGGATTCATTTTATTCATTCACAAACATCTATCGGGTACTTTTGATGAACCAGGCAGTGCTCTAGGGGATATAATGGGATATAATGAGGGGGATGTAGAAATGAAGAAAAATGGTCCCTTTCCCAAGAATCTCCCAGTTTGAGGGGTGGAGACAGATAGGAACCCAGCACCAGCTCCATGTGATGTTTCCATAGACATACTGGAGAGTTACCCTGGTATCAGTGAGGCCAGGGCACTTCAAACCTCTTAGGGTGGGAAAGCCAAGTCCAAGAAAATCCCCTAAAGGGACCTTGCATTACGTCATGAAAGAGTTGCAGTTGCCCTGGCTAATGTGGGGGGTATCCCAGACAAAGGGAGCAATGTGTAACAGGACATAAGGCAAAGGTGGCCCCATATCCCTTAGGTGCCTTATGAACAACCAGAACTAGCCAGCAGGTTGCCGAACTCTTAGGAGATCTTTGATGGAGTGCTCAGACCTAGATCTAGAGCCTTCAGAACCCCAAGCCTGGGTCTGTGTGTCAGCAGGAAGTCAGAGTCCCTGTTTCTACAGGCTCCTGTGATTCTGTGTATAATTTCATACTAATACCACCTGGAGGGTGGGTGATAGTAAAATCCATCCAGCCCCTCTTGCAAAACTAGAATTGCCAAGGAGGAGGGAAGCTAATATTTCTTGACCAGTGGCTGTGTTCCAGGCACTAGGCTAGGTGCCTTTTGGGTGGTTAGGTTTTTTTTTTTTTTTTTTTCGGGGACCGGGGCTGGTATTTGCTGCCTTTACCAGCAACTTGTTCACCAAACTGTAGCAACTTGCCTTAATAGTCACTGGAAGCATCGTCTTCTAACCAGAGAGGAGTCATGACTTGTTTTCCCCTGAGTTCTCTTTGCATTTGGATACATCTCCTTCCCCTAGCAGAAGCACCTCTAAATCCTCATATTTCCCAGCTGCCACTCATCCCTTAGGGACTGTTAACATTTACTTACATCAGCATGGTGGCTCACCGCCTTAAGTGAAGGGAGAAACAATTAATGTCCCAGCTTGTGGCAGCTGGCTGGCCTTTCTGGGACACCATCAGGACTTGTCTTAGAGAGGGCTGTGCAAAATGGCTGCTCAGAACCAACCTTAACTAATTATTCAGTCAACGATTTGGCAGGTCAGTCGATGGGAAATGATGTATAGGTGGCTGAAATTGATCACACTTCATTTCCCATCAATTGTCAAGCCAAATTGTGGATAAAGTCATAAGTAAAGGATCATTGCCTGTCATTCCTGGGACCGAAGTGTTTTCCTATCCCTTCCACTGACTCCAGCATTTCTGGAGCATTTCTGACTTAGACCCCAGGCTGATCAATAAAACAAGTATTTTGCTCTTACGGAGGAACCTAGTATAAAATGTTTACCACCTTCCGAGATGCGAGGGGAGGGGAGAGTATTTGCTATTTCATAATTGATGCGGCTGCAGCCGTAGAACCCCCTAACCTTGTCAGGCAGCTCGGCTGTGGAGGTTGGATTTTAAATCCCATGATCCATTATGCATCACTTACTTCCACATCTATTACTGTTCCATCGGCCAAATGACAGGATTCCCCAACAGGGCCTCTGAATGTGTGGGGCCCTTCAACGCTATGCGTAGAGAAGGGCCTGTGGACCTTTTCACACGTGGGGGATTTAAAGGCAATTAGCGGGAGGTGGTGGCAGATTTAGTGTAGCTTTCTTCAAAGCTAGGAATAAAGGATATAAGGAGGCAGACTACCACCCTGCTAAAAGGCTTGGAATGATCCAGGCAATGAATTCTGTGACTCCAGCCACTGCCCTCTCAGAAGATGTTGTAAAAATGGAATGCGCTCTTGGCTTAGTTGATGGGCTGCTTCCAGAAGCCACCGGTGGCCCAGCCGGGTAGAGCCCCGCTGGGCGGGCCATGAAGAGAGCAGGGCCACACACTCAGATTCGCGTGTGCCCCAGCCCCTGCCCCCAAACCACCGACCTCTGTCCTTGCACTGTGGGAAATGATGGGTCCTCTAGCATAGGAGGCCTCTGGGACCTGCGTGTCAGCCACCAGAAAATAACCAGAATGGAATTTTCTGAGAAACAGGGCCATGTGCAGAAATTATCACATGTTCCTCACAATGATTTGTGAAGTGGAAAGGGTGAAGTTTTTAAATCTTGATTTCACTGCGTAGAAAACTAAGGTTTAGAAATTTGAGTGACCCTCCTTCACGTGTGGCTACTTATGACAGAGCTGGGTTTAGACTCTAGGTCTCTAGGGCAAGATACCTCTTTCTCTACAGAATATTTTCTCAGTCAGTAGATTTCAATTTACTAATGTTCTCCTACATCTACTCCCTCTTTATTCTCTTGTTCACTCAACACATGCGTCTGGAGAGCTCACCATGCACTATGGCCTTATTACTCTTTGTACCCTCCAGGAGGTCACAGTCTAAGGAGAGAGAAGGCAGCAAGCATCAAAATGACATAGAATGGATGGTACTGAAGTGGTGGAAGTGTGAGTGCTTTGGGAGGACAGAAGGGTACCTATTTCAGTCTTGGGTGTGGTCTAGCAAAGTTTCTCCTGAGGAAACTGCGTAAAGCCTCAAGGACAGGAAATGGTATAAGGCCTCAATGAGCCAGATTGAAAGGACTTTTTAGGCAGAGGGAACAGCATATGCAAAACCCCAGAGGCAAGACAGAGCTTAACCTGCCCTGCCAATGGTTGGACCTTAGAAAACAACGTGGGAAGGGGGAGAGGTTGGTTGGAGAGCCAGCCTATTCATGGAGAAGCTCATGAGCTTGCAACTGGCTGTTTCCACAGATCCAGGCTTCTGGGACCAGCATCCTTGAAGGCAGGGGTTCAGCTTCAGCCCCAGCCAAGTCCTTGTCCTCCTCCTCCTCCTTCTTTCCAGGAGGAAAGATGATTGACTTGTAGTCATCATCAAGCATTTCTGGAGTGGCTACAGCAGAGGTAAAGCCTCTGTCTCAAAGTACACAGTGGTGACTCCTCACTCAAACATTCCCCCCAGAAAAAAGGCTCTGTAGGCTGAGTGATTTGCTGAAGGTCACTTGCTGCTAGTCGAGGAAGAGGCTGAGGTTGCTGCCAGCCTTCCTGTCCCAGCTGCGTTCCTAGTGGTACTTAAACACTCCCTTTGGTCTCCTTGTGTGTCAGTCTTTCCACTCAAACTCACTGGGATGCACGCTCTTTTAATTATACTATTTTCTTTTCCAAAAAGTTTCATACTGGAGAACATAGCACCATTCCCAAGCCTTTGAACTGCCCTCCGTGCACAGAAGGGAGGGTGGGATATTGCACTGAAATTGGGAGCTTCAGCAACTTCTTAAATGTTTCCTTTTTAATTGAGTGTAAGTAATATGCTCAGACTTGTTTCAAAAACAGTGTGGTAAGCCTCATTATTAAGACTCCTTATTTCTGACTTACGTGAGCAATTGAAGAGAAGGAGAATTGGCAATGACATGAACGGGTACAGCATCCAAAAAAGAGAGAGCCTGGGCCTTCCTGTAAGTCGGAGAGTATACAGGGAGCACGAAGCCTGGTCCTAGCTGTGTGTCGCAGACTGTAACCAGGAAGAGGCAGAAAGCAAGCCGAGCCAAGTACCCCTGTGATCCCTCCCAAGCAGTACACGCTGGCGACGCTTGTCCCGAGGGCTGCTCTCGATGGACATGACGTCAACTTCTATTTCCTTCAGTATCACAGTGTCAATGAAGTAAAACGGCGGGTGTTTCCACAGGATATTAAGTGACAGAGACTCTTATTCTCTCTTTACTGGCCAACAGAGCTAGTAGCTATCTAGTCGTATGGGTTCAGGGGGTGCAAATAGAGACGTCTCCAGGGGCCAGGCAGGAGCCGTAAATATGAGACTGGCCTCGTGAGTGCCAAGGGCATGGGGGCAGATGGATGTCCTCCCCACACCACAGGGCTGTTGCTTCGCTCCACCTGACTGGGATCGTGTGGGAGGAGGGACCCGGGGAGCCAGATCCTCTACATTTTCAAGGAAAGCTAAAATTCTGTGTTTTGCATGTTTCTTTTATATGTTTAAATTGGAAAGCTCCTGATGTTGAATTGCTGCAACCCTTGGCTTGTACCCTTAGCTAGTAGGAGGAAAAGTGATCGTTTACTGCCTATTATTGAAAGTTCCTACATAGGCTGGGTGACAGACATTGGGGAGGGTATGTGCTATGGTGAGCGCTGTGAATTGTGCAAGACTGTTGAATCACAGACCTGTACCTCTGAAACAAATAATACATTATATGTTAAAAAAAAAAAAAGAAGAAGAAGATAACAGGAGGGGAAAAATGAAGGGGGGGAAATTGGAGGGGGGACGAACCATGAGAGACAATGGACTCTGAGAAACAAATTGAAGGTTCTAGAGGGGAGGGGGGTGGGGGGATGGGTTAGCCTGGTGATGGGTATTAAAGAGGACACGTTCTGCATGGAGCACTGGGTTTTATACGCAAACAATGAATCATGGAACACTACATCAAAAACTAATGATGTAATGTATGGTGATTAACATAACATAATAAAATTAAATTAAAAAATGCAAGTTCCTACATAGGACTTTGTAGTATTTATAAATCTCAATAGTATGAAAAGAGGTAAGTGTGAGATAAGGCTTTGGTATTAAATACTAAAACGTAGAAGCTATACTGAGGAGCTAATATGGTAAGAGAAGTAGTGTGGAAAGAGCATGGGATATGGAATAAGAATTTCTGAGTCTCAGTGTGTCCAAGGACAAGGGCTTCGGTAGACCCTGCCTCAGTTTCTTCATCTGTAAGGCCAAAGATTTTATTCGGTTTCTACCTGAGCACTCTTTTAACCATAACCCTGGTGACCCACCCCACACTCCTGGCTTCCAGTGAAATCCATGCGACACCTCATCAGGGATTCCCGTTCGGCACTGCGCATTTTTTGTTTCATTCTGAATTAGTGTTCTCTTCTGTGATGTAGTGATGGAAGAAGAAGAAAAGCCTATTACATCAGGGGTGCAGAGAATATTAGAAACACAAAAGGCAGAAGGAGAGTTCCAGAAAGACCCCCCCCTTTGGTGGTGCACTCTCATTCTCTTGCCTCAGTGTCTTATCTATTCTGTCCTGCCAGGTCTAGTCATTTAACAGATGATAATTAGACTTCTTATCAACAGTGAAGAATCCTAACAACAGTTAAGGATTCAGAATCCCAGCAGAAACCACGCACGGAGTACCGAGCGCACGCAGGGCACTGCGCCAGGCACAAACGTTCATATTCCTCCCAGCAACCCCAAGTGATAGGTTTCTAGAGAACTGTTACTGTGCTCACCCCACAGACGGGAGAATGGAAGCTTCGAGAGGAAAAACCGTTTGTGCAGAACACAGTGGGGAGGAAGCAGCCCAGCAGGGACTCTGGCTCCAAAGCCCCAGACCTGAATCCCACCCAAGAGGCCAAGTCCTATGCTGTACCTTTTGGGCTCCCGGAGTCAGGCTTCGGCTCAGATCCAGCATCTGCCGGTGGCTGAGCGGCTATGGAAAAGTAATTTAATTTCTTCCAAGCCTCACTTTTCTGATCTGTGATGGGGAGGAATTAAAGTACCTGCCCCAAATTTTGAGGATCAGTTGAGCTAGGTAAGGCATATAAGGTACTTGTAAGCATTCGATAAATGGTGGTGATTCTTGCAATTGGTCCATTATTATGTTCTATTGTCTTCTTTCTCACTGAACAGTCAGAAGAGGTTACAAACTTAACCCATCCCATCAAGTTGAAAAGCATGGAAATAACGGAACAGATGAATGCAACATTTCCCCAGGGCCTAGAAAAGAACTCGAGGGGCCCCCACACAGCCCCTTGGCCCTGCCCACTGGACCTGTTGGTTCTTTGAAGCCCTGGGGAAGCGGTAAAACCTCGAAAATTCCCTTGAGGGAAAGGAAAACAATGCTCTCTCTGCTTACACTGTTCCATTGTAAAGAAATCACCCTCTTTGAAGACTGGGCCGCAGGAGAATATGCCTGGATCTTCCCAAATGCAATTTGTTCCGGGCAGAAGTATTAAATGTCCCCCACAGCTCGATGGCATGGATCACTGAAAGACATGTCCTTTCTCTAGACTAAATTCAAGGAGGGAGAAAGAGGACCTCCTCCTGCCAATGGAGCGAAGCAGGAGGGGCAACCTGTTTGCTGTCACTGCAGAAGTGCCCTGGCACCAGCCCAGCCACGTTTGCTTTACTCATCATATTGTGGTGCGGGTCCTCAAAGCCCTGGGCGTTCTCACTGAGGGCCTGCGCCTTCAGAGCCAAGGGGAGGAGAGAACTGAGAGCACACTGTCCAGAGCACCAGCTCTGTTCCCACTTCATGTTAATTCCAAGCCTAGCCTGGAGGAACTTCAGCCAGACTTCGTAAATAGATCGGCGTGCTGGAAAAGGCATGCCTGGATCCTTTGCTTACAACGATCTGAGTCTCAGAAGGGTTCCTTCACAACCGCAATGCTTTAGGAGGCTAGTTCCTTCTGCTAGAAAGACCCACCTTGGATGGGCCTGTAGTCCTGGGACATGGTTAAAAAATGTGTTTGTCACATTGAGAAACTGACGTTTTGCTCACAGTTCCGGAAATGTAGGAGTGACTCCGCGTGTCCGTTTCCTCCTCCAAATTCCTTTCTTTTACTTTAAACGGGCCTGAAAACTAAAAGGTCTCAGAGTCAGACCGCAGACATCAGGCCGTGTTTCCAACACAACGCTATAGCAAGAAGACTCAGACCGTATTCTACATGGAAACCCCTCGGATTGCGTTATACTGTCCAAACGATGCAAAGAATGGAGCTAAGTATCTGTATTATTTTGATGATGAAGAAAACTTTGATTGTACTAATGACGTTGAACAATGGCCTTTGAACTCTGAACTATAAATTGGGGATGCTTTTTCAACTATGGACTCTCCTTGTGAGCCATTTGAAGTTGACACGTGTGCTTTAGAGGGGATTCTCCTGTTGAACTGATACAGTGGGTCTCGAATGTGGTTCTGAGGGGTAGCTGAGGCTGTGGTCTTGCGCTCATGAGGCAGTTCCCCTGTGTTTGCAGCTTCCTCCTCATTATAGTCCTGTAGTTCAGGAGGCAGCGGAATGGTGTTTACACCATGTCTCTTAGGGAATGTATCAGTAACAACCTACTCGAAAGTTGGTATAAAACCACAAAAATCACTTATTATTATTATCTCTCCATCTTGAGGGTTGACTAGATCGAGTGAGGCTGGCCTCCCTCAAGGGCACTTATATGATTCAGAGGGTTGCAGTCAGAGAGAGGCTGGGGCTAGGATCATTAAAGGCTCTCTCATGGCACTGGGGGCCGATGCTGGCTGTTGGCTGGGACCTCATACGGAGCTGTTAACCAGAGCTCCTACAAATGGCTTCTTCTTTTGCCTGGGCTTCTGTGTTCCAGCATCAAGCATCCCGGGACAGAGCCAGGCAGAAAGCATTATCTCCATTTCTAATCCAGCTTCAGGAGTCACACAGTGACACTTTCCAACGCATTCCATTCACAGGAGGTGAGGTACTCAGGTCAGCCCGTAGTTAGGGCTGATTAAGGAGAATTAGATTGTGCCTCTTGATGAGAGGAGTGCCAGCAAATTCCAGGATAGGAAAAATTTCCAATCAGTCTTTTTTAAAAAGTTGTCAGACCAGCCTCCCTTTTCAAAAGTAGTCACCCTTTTCCTCCATCCCCCGTTCATTCACTCATGTCCCAAGGAGTAGCAACTCAAAGACGTCTACCAGAGTCCAACAACCCAATTGGCTGGGGCTGAAAGATGCCACTTTGATGTTTTCCAAGAGATCTTTCAGGAGCCTCTGAAATAAGCCAATGACTCTCAAGAAGGGCAGGTAAAACTCCCGCGTGGTAATGACTTCATTCCCTTTGGATGCTGCCATGCCCAGAGTCCGGCTGCTGGATGTGCTATGGAAGTCTCCTCCCGCTCTCTCGAAGCTCAACATTCAGCCATATCCATTGTCTGAGAACCTGCATTACTCACATGAGCCTTTGTCCTGGATAACAGCTCCTGTTAATCAATATGATACATTGCACTCTGATTTTCTCCTTCTGTCTTTCTTTCTGGATATTCCTTTCTCCTCTCTGATTGCTTTTTCTTCTTCCACCATTACTCTACTTGATAGTGCCAGGTTATCATTGGATCCTATCTCCTTCTCCAATAAGCCTGTGATTGATACTAATCTTCCTCATGGGAAACATTTTATAGGATGCACAGTGGAAACCACTCTCTAAATCTTAGCTTTATATGTGCTGACAATTTACAAGGTTGCACCTCACACTCGTCTCGGGAGGCTTAAGGGGAAATTTGAGAACTGTGTAATCAGACCTCCTAATAAGAACAGAAATGCCTTTCATACGCAGACGCTGTCATGCCGTTCAGCAGCCTGTGCTACGCCCCTCTTTGTCTTTAAAAAAAAAAAAAATCTTTTTTCTCTGGCCAGCAAGATGCACATCTGATGCCATTTGGGACGTGTCCAGTTCCTAGAATCCCAGCATGTATCATTTCTTCTGAGGAGAGTGGTATTTTAATTACTCTAGTAAAAGCTTTCACTTGGCTATCAATTCCATAAAAATAGAAAATTAGGGTGGTTGCAAACACCTCACTGAAGAGAAGCCTTGCTACAGAATGTAACTGTACGTCTCCTAGGAAAACTGAACTCCTGAGAGATTTACAGATACAGCGTGTGGCCCTCTCCCATGGACACATGCTTCAGCTGAAACTTCATTTTTGCAGACCCCAGAAAGTATTCTGTAGAAAGTGTTGATTCCTCATGTGAACTTTGTACCCCTAAAGTGTGCAGGCCAAGGAAGCCAGTGTAACTCAGTATTTGCCTGCAACACTATTAGATTCCATGTGTTCTTCAAATGAATGCCAGCATCCAGAAAATAAAGCTACCTCTGGACTCAGAGTTTTTGAGCAACCCAAGCTGGATTCATGATTCGTTAATTAGTTTACATGAAACTCAAGGAAGGTTGCTTCTGTCTCTTTAACTTCAGTATGGTCACACTGTGGACCAGTAAAACTAATCGTTATGAAAATTGGGTTTATTTTCTACTGTAACTTAAAAAGTCAGACTCAGGGGGTGTCTGGGTGGCGCAGTCAGTTGAGCATCCCAACTCTTAGTTTTGGCTCAAGTCATGATGTCAGTCAGGGTCATGGGATGGAACCCTGCATCAGGGCTCTGTGCTCAGCGGGGAGTCTGCTAGAGAGTCTCTCTCCCTCTGCCCCTCCCCCTGCTCGCACGTGTGTGTTTGAGTGTGTGTGTGCACTCTCTCTCACTCTCTCTCTCTCCCCCTCTCTCAAATAAATCTAAAAAAAAAATCGGACTCAATTTCACTTAAGAAGAAAATAAAGATATGAAAATGTTGTTCTTCTGAGTAGTTGGATTTCACTGCCAATCTTATTCTTACATCTGATAATGGCACTCTTCTGGATCGACCCCTGTAGAAGAGAAGATATATCACAACTCTTGTGGTTTCCTTCCTCCTACATCTGTGCTCTTTCTGAATCAATATTTCTGGGCACATTGCTTGTTCTGGGCCAAACTGTATTCCTCCCTGCCCCAAATTTGCAGGTTGAAGTCTTTACCCCAGGACCTCAGAAGGACTATCTGGAGATGGGGCCTTTAAAGAGGTAATTAAGTCAGAATGAGGTCTTCAGAGTGGGCCTTAAATCAATCGGGCCGATATTCTTAGAAAAAGAGGAGGTTAGGACCCAGACAATATAGAACGAGAGACAACCACATGAGGACACAATGAGAAGGAGGCCACCTGCAAGCCAAGGAGAGAGGCCTCAGAAGAAACCAAACCTGCAGACAATTTGACCTTGGACCCCCTGCCTCCAAAATGGTGAGAACATAAATTACTGCTGTTGAGGCCCCCCAATCTGTGGCGTCTTGCTATGGCAATCCTAGCGAACAAATACTTGGGGAGCTTTTCCTGCATATAGCTGAAAGTCATTTTTCTGGGTAACTAGCTAAAAGTGCCTTGCACTGTGTGGGTACAGCTCTATGCAAGGTGACAGTGGCCCAGTCTCCTGATGTAGATAGAGACAAGGCCGTGGCAATCCTTATTCTCAGGGTGCCAAAGATACAGCTGGACAGTGGTTAAAAAGGTAAGGATGCTTCGATTTGTACAGGGATGACAGGACGTGTTAAAGGCAGAGTGAGGCCACTGGGATGGGTGCCCACAAGGCTCAGTACAGTTGGGGAAGTGGAAAACTGCAAAAATCAGGAAGGGGGAGCTGGTTCATGCAAAATCCACTTGGGTTTGTTAACCGGCGCTAAAAGAGGTTAGGCTCCCACCTCCCACAGCTCCTCGGAGATAGAGCTCTTTAAATGCTGGCTGGAGCGAACAGGAAATTCTCTTGGCAGCCTTGAGTTTTCGCAGGCAGGCACTTTGAGGGGAACTCGGGCCATCCGAGGGATGCAGCCTTGAGCAGTTAGAAACTGTGAGTGTTTGTTCATCTTTATAGTCCCAGGTTGACAGGCCTAGTGGAGAAAGCGGCTCGGAGGAGGCTGGCTAGCATCTGATCAAGGAGTGAGTCTGACAAGAGCCGCCCGAGTCAGGCAGAGCCTAGGCGCTGGCAAGTGCTGTTTAAGCCCCTCAGCACAGACTCCTGTGGAGGCGCATGAAAAGTAACCGGAGGTGTGTGCTGACATAGCAGCATTCTGTAATGGAGTGCGGGCCCGTTCCAAACCGTCGGGTGACACCAGGCTGGGAGGGGACTCCACAAGAGCACACCTGAAATCTGGGGCAGACTTAGAAATCATGGCCGCGAAGGAGGCGGGAGCCTTCAAGGTTAGAATGTAGGGTTGGTGTTTTTGTCTGTACCCGCTGCACTTCATTGTGCTGTGTTTACACAACTCAGGCAGAGAAGTAAGAGGCCCAGCAGGGGGGTATGGCAGCATCGGGACATGGCAGAGACAACCAGAAAAGCGTGAGCTACAAAGCAGGTGGGACGTTTTTTAAACATGGGAGGCATCTGGGTCCCCTAGGCAGGTGTCCTGTGCTGACGCTGACCCAACACAACCCACGTGGGTAAAGGGGTCGCCGTCCGGGCTCCGGGTCTAAGAGAGCCCGGGCATCCAGCTGCAGCCTGACCCAAGGCAGAGAGGAAAGGACTATTTGGTTCAGGTGGACTTGGCAGCCTGGGAGCTTCCCAGAAGCCGGGACCACATCATGATGCTGAGACCCCACCCCCGGCCTGGAGCAGTTTCCCCAGAAAATATTCTCATAACACCCTGTGCTTTTCTTTTATAGCATTTATTACAGTTTGTAATTATGTATTTGTGTAATTATCTGACACCTGTTTTCCCCACTAAACCATATATTTTATGAAGGCAGAAACAATGGCTATTTCACTTTCCATTGACTTCACAGTACCTAATGTGGTCCTAACATGCAGGAGTTGGCGTTCAAGAAATACTTGTCGAGTGAATGAATGAACTGAGGCATGTTGATGCCCCCAAGCCGTCAGAGCCTCACTTCTGGTATGGAACACTGTGGGATGCATGGAAGGTCAAGGTCAAGAAGTAGGATCCTCCCCGAGGTGAGCTGAGAAGCCTGTGCCCTCAGTTGGTTTCAGGGCCTGGAAAGACAGGTGCTTGAGTGTGGATGGGGAGAGCGTCTCCCTCTAGAAGGTAAAGGAAGATCTCAATGGTGAAGTCTGACTTTGATGATTTCAGAAAAGACTTTGACATGAGAGACCCCAAAACTCTGCACTGGTAGGTCATTTCCCAGGCCCCTCTGTCCTTTCTACTTCTGAATCTTTCCTCTGGCCCCCAGCTTTTTGTGGATTCTGTTTGTCCTTGGCATAAACATCATAGGCACTGAAAATTTACTGAAAAAGCCCCATAGATTCTGAAATCTCTCTCTCTCTCTCTCTCTCACACACACACATGCGCGCGCACACACACACACACACACACACATCCCATTCCAAGGATGCTAAAATGCCTGGCCGTCCAGCACACTCACTCCTTTGCCTTAAGGAATTCAAGAGATTACAACTGAACTTTTGTATACCTGGACATCATTTACTTTGTGAGAATCTGCTTCCTGTGGACACCTGGGATAGTCTTGGGGAAAACGGGCCATGGACTAGATGGATTCTGACCAGGAAATGTGGTTAAGAAGGTCTGGAACATGGGTGCTTCTGCAGCCACAGTGACATCCTTGGGTGACCAGGAGGGAGACAGCTTGACTGCTGGTTATGTGCTACGGTGTGGAAAGGGGGGATCGCTGGAGGTGATGCAAGCAAGGTAAGTGATAGGAAAAGCCAAAAGACAGAGGTCAGTCAGTTCCCAGCTCCATGCACTGCGTCAAGATCACTGGCCCCTCCCTCATGCCGCTCTCCCCACTCCAGGCAGGCGGTCTCCTCTCTGACTACAGAGCCCCTGGTGCCAAGACCACTGGCCCAGAGGTCTAACTGACTTCAGTGGAGGGTAAATAGTAAACATGTAAATACAGGTAGATGGGCTCAGTCTTCTATCATGGAGCTCATTTCCAGAGGGAGGCGGGCACCTGTCCAAACTATTTTCAGGAAAGAATATCATCCCCCAAGATTTTCTGTTAAGAGGCCAGCACTTGTCCCAACTATTTTCAGGAAAGAATATTATCCCCTAAGATTTTCTGTTAAGAGACGGCTTTGCATAATGGGAAGGAAACTGGGCTGGAAGTTTTAACCCGATTTCTCTTCCCTACATTGGCACTGACTCACTGTGTGACCTTGGGCAAGTTCCTTCCCCTCCTGGAGAGGCTCTTTCTTTCATGTAAATGTCATGCCACCTTTGACTTGTTTGCTGCCATTTTTGCAGGGAAAAGCGCCCTGGGAAGTGTGATTAAGGAGAGCCTCCTGGCTTCTTAGCCAGAGGAAGGGACTTTCCTGCTCAGACCCTGCGAGCACTTTGGATCAGCTCCTCTCGTGTTAATTTCCCCCTTCTTCTCACCAATCCCGCTGCCTCCGTATAAGGGCACAGCACGGCAGATTGTGCATAAAATTGCTTTCTAAAAGGCCCACACATGCATCCTGGCTGGGATGCCTTTGTGTCAAGCTGAGCTGGGACTGATTCACCTCAGACGCCTCATTCCAGCCTTGGCACTGGCTTGCAGAGGTGTCACTGGGAGGGTTTGGGAGGGCTAACATTAGTGCTCTCCAGGGAGGGGCAAATATAGCCCTGGCTCCACGTGCCAAGGAGTAGCAGAACGTCCAGTGCTCTCCAAAGTCAGCAGAAAGGGCACGGCACAGCAGGTGTCCACCCCTGTGCCTATTTTACTTATTTATCAGTTTGATAGCTGCCTCCCCAGCTTGTAGGTAGCCTCCATGATGGCAGAGATATGTCTAGCTAGCTCACTCTTGTATCCTTAGCATGTAGAACGGCACTGGAACATAGTACACTACTAAGAAACGTATTTTGAGGGGTGCCTGGGTGGCTCCGTCGGTTAAGTGTCTGTCTTGGGCTGCTCAGTGGGGAGTCTATATGTCCCTCTCCCTCTCCCCACCAACCCCTGCTTGTGCTCTCTCTCTCTCTAATAAATAAAATCTTTTAAAAATTTTAGAATATACATATATATATTTTTGAATGAGCGAATGAATGAATGGGAATGTGTTTGGTACAAGGTTATGCTGCAGAACACACTCTTGGAGTCTGGGTCTTGCCCCACAGGCTTCCCCTAAACTGATCAAGAGCAAGGCAGGCAGAGGTCCCAGGCAGTGGCGCAGTGGTTTGGGTAATCTCTTGTTCCAATGTGAATGTTCCCCCAGGTGATGGAAGGAATAGAGGAAGAAGTGGGGCTGGCAAAGTGTTCCTTCACCTCCATTCCAAAACAGAAAGTAATAAATGTTCATGATATAAAGAAGAGCAAGAAGGTGCCTGCTCCCACTGCACAGTGGCTATGGGTCTTTTCACGGTTCTATAATGTAACTGATCCCCCGACCTCTAATCACGTACAACAAAAATAAATGTTGTCTTTTATACTGAAGATGGATTGAAATATGCTCAGGTTCCTTTATACTTGGATGTGGTGCTTATGACCCAGTCTCAGAGGACCTCTACTTGGGGACAGGGGTGAAGGTCTACTTCAATTTCCCTTGGCTTCTTCCAAAGGTTGGAAGCATAAGCTTGAGATGAGTGACCATTTATTGAGCATCTACTGTGTGTTGGATACTGGAGTAAGCTCTGTGGATAAGACAATATCCCCAAGGTGTTTGTAGGCTAGCAGGGGGCCCTGGCATATAAACCATGGTTGTAATAATGTTGTAGGAATTCAGGTGAAAGATGGTGAAGGGCTGAACGGGCATTCCCAGTAGGAATGGAGAGAAGTGACAGAGTTGGGAGAACTTGAGGCTAAGGATACCAAGACTTAAGGAGTAATGATTGGTTGAGGTGGAGAAGGAGAGGGAGGGTTAGTATGATTCTCAGGGTTGGGGCTGGGGCAGTGGAGTGGAGCTGGGACCCTCACCACCGGGGAGGAAGAGTGGCAGATTGGGGAGATGGAAGAGTTCAGCTTTAGTTGGATTGAGGGCAAGGTTCCTATGTGCCATCCTGTGGGAAAAGTCCATCAGGAAGTGGACTCATTTAATGCCAGATATCACTTACTGAATGGGAGAGTTTCACTGTTTTAGTGTTTTTAAACACTAATAATGTTCTAAAGAGCCTTCTCCTCCTTTTTTGAAGACTGATTTACAGTCCTGGCATCCCTCCGAAGCCTTATCTTTGAAGCAAATATCACATCAGCCCTGATTGCAAGTGAAAATGAGCTGAGCCAGAGCAGTGGGGAGCACAGTTTGTGTGGCTCTGTATTTACCAGTGCCTTTCTTCAGTGACCCCTGCTCCGGCCCCCTGCGCTGTCAGCTCCAAAGGATATTTATCCTTTCAGCCTCAAATCATTTAAACCTTCTACGGCCTTTCAAGACAAATCCTGGGCATCTCAGATACCTCAGACACATCCAGGAATAAGCACAGAAGGTGAAAGTGTCCGCCTCTGCTCAACCTGGCCAGAGCATCTCTCTATGTCTCATGCCTTGAAAGCCAAAACAAAGCTTCCCAGTAAAACAGGTCCCCATGCTCAAGGGGTGGGGTCAGAAAATTTCATGGGAGAAAATGATCAGAGCCTCTTCAGCACCTCGGGATACAGATGGTCCCCAACTTACGATGGTTCAACTTATCATTTTTTTGACTTTACAATGGTGTGAGAGCAATATGCATTCAGTAGAAACCTTACTTCAATCTTTGAATTTTGATCTTCTCCCAGGCCGGCCATATGTGGTACAATGCTCTCTGGGGATCCTGGGCAATGGCAGCTCCCAGTGACCCACATGATCGCAAGAATACACTTACAACTATCCTGTGCTCAGACAACCATTGGTTTTCACTGTCAGTAGAGCATTCAATCAATAAGATGAGATATTCAACATTTCATTATAAAACAGGCCTGGTGTGAGATAATTTTGCCCAACTGCAGGCTAATGTAAGTGTTCTGAGCACGTTTAAGATAGGTTAGACCAAGCTATGGTGTCCGATAGGTTAGGTGTATTAAATGCATTTTTGACAAAAAGAATAAATGCATTTTTAGCTTATGGTATTTTCAGCTTACAGGGGGTTTATCATTAGGTAACCCCTTCATAAGTCAAGGAAGATCTGTGTTTTAAAAAAAAAAAAAAGTCTTGTCATTCTCTGAGTAAAATTCAAGCTGGAAGAAAACATCATAGTCTTCTGAACAAATCATGAGTAAATGGAAAAATGAAACCCAATTCTTGCAGCTTTAGAAACTTATATATCCTTTCATTCAACCAGCATTTATTAGTCATCTTCTGTATTTAATTAAGCCACTTTGCAGCATAGTATGGGACACGATGACGGAAAGTTCCTCTGCCCCCCAAGGAGGCGACACATGACTGGTCAGGATTGATGAGGAAGTCATTTGCAGTCATCAGTGGCGTCAATGGCAAAGAGCAGCCGAGGACCCTCTGCAGACTAGCTCCCTGAGCCCGCACCACCTTCTGCAATAGTTTCTATCAATACCATTACGTTATAGATGAGGAAATTAAGGCGTAGGGAAGTTGAGAAATTTGCCAGAATCAGCAATTGGTAAGTGATGGGATTTGAACTCAAGCAGTTGGAATGAAGGACACTTTGTGGATCAAATAGCCTTGACCTAGGACCATGAGTGGTGGGTTAGCTTTCAGTGACAGGAGTCATTCCGGAAGGAGGCTACTCCGTGGGCAAAGACAAGGACATGACACATTTGGATAAATGAGTGGTGGTCCCGTTTGGGGGAGTTTGGAGTTCTTGAAATGGATCAGTAAAAAATAAGATATGATGGGTCACTTTTAGAAATGCAGACTTCCCTCTACAGGTAATAGGAAGTTGTGGAAGATTTTTGAGCTGGAGTAATATGATCAGAGCTGTACTTTAAAAAAAAAATGTGGTTCCTGCACTCTAATGACTTAGTAAAATAAGTAGACAAAAAAAAAGAAAAGAAAGAAAGAAAGTAAGTAAGCAAGCTTCCTGGCTGTCTCATAGAATAATTACAGTTATCCTGCCTGCTTTATAAAATGTATAGTTTCTTTATTCTTGCTCACATAGTCAAAAAAAAAAGTGGGAGTTTCTGATATTTCTGATTTAAGCAATGATTCAAGGACTTGGTCTCCTTTCATTCTTTGGCTTGCCATCTTTGACAGATGGCTTCCAGGTTCACTGTGCTGTGTATATCAAGACATCAGAAAGAGAGACAGAGTGGGGAAGGCACGCGCTTCTCAAGTTTTCCAATGACCTCCCCTCTGATGTCATTGGGAGGCACCTCCCCCCACTGCCAGAAGCATGGGGACAAGGAATGTGGTCCCTGACTGAGCAGGCTTCCATCTATGACTACCCCAGGAGAGGGAAGCATGACTTTTGTTGGAAAGTCTATCACACCTGAATGGGGAAAGTAAAGCTTATTTACTTATTTACCCATCAGCAATAACTTTTCAGAGTTGTCTAGCACCTCATTTTGAAGCATGGTTGAGGAATGATTCTTATGAACAAATGAGGCTTAAAATAAAATAACATAAGCATAGTCCCTTTTAGCACCAAATCGTATCTGTCTAAATTATTCTTGAAGGTTCCAAATTGATTTTATACTTTCCTACATAAGTGAACAAAGCTTAACTTAATTTAAGCCTTTCTTCATGACTTAGGGTCCCCATTATGAATGTCAATTATAATGCAGTGTGTTGTATATGGATGGCTTTTGAGTGGTGGAAATATTTGTTCCTGCACTGAATGCCTCCCGAATTCTAGGCTGTTCTGCTAAATTTTCTCTTTAATCTTTCTGTCCCCCTAAGAAGTTTTATAGTCACTGTATCATCTCAGTGACTCTAATGTCTGTTTTCCAATGCTTTCTACCTTCTCTTGCCATTCTTGTTATCTACTAGTTCCTCCCCTCTGTAGATTTTCTTTTTCCTTCTCTTGAGACTCTTCAATCTTCTTTTCTTTGCCAATCTTGCACTCGACTCTATTTTGCCTGTTATGGGAGCCAGAGCAAGCAAATGGGATTGACCCAGGTGCCAATACAGGCTATGCCTTAGAAACACTATGACCTTGAGCAATTTAACCTCGGACCTCTATTTCCTCAAATATAAACCAAGGTGGTAATACGTACCTTGCTGGTTCACGTTAGAATTAACTGAGATTAATAAATAATAATAATAATATAAAAAGTTTCTTTGTAATAATTGGTCGCCATCACTGTTGTTGTTTTGGCATTTACGGGACCTGGTTTTTATTGGCACTATCGATAGAAATAAAAAACAATCCACAGGATTCCAGGGATTTGGAAACCAGGCGTGAATGAGGAAGAGCTAGAATAGAGGAGACATCTCCAGTACGTAGAGGGCTGCAGCCATGAGTCAGGATCCTGAGCCTCCAAGGAGCTAGGGATCTGCTAATATGCCCGAATGTACTCTGAAGAGAGATCTAATGTATATGGATGAAGCCAAAAGAGGAGTATTCAAGAAACGAATAAGACCAGGTAAATATCTTCCCTGGTTTTGTTTGGTTTTGCTTTGTTTTTACCAAAAAAAGCACCTCTTTCAAAAAAAAAAAAAAGAACTGAAACTCTCTTAAGCTATCTATCCTATCTGCCTTCATCCACTCCCGGGTTTCTTGACAAAGCTGGGACGCCTTTGTCTCTCTTGCCAGGAACAGCTTCCCTGCATTTTACAGCCCCTCCAAGTCGAGGTATAGCCAGAGGAACAAAGGTGGCTGTGTACTGGGCAGCACGCCCACGAGGTTCCATTACCCGGCGAGGAGGTACTTAATAACTATATAGTGAGCAAATGAAAAGGGAAAAGAAGAAAAGGTGATTTTTCACTAATACAAAGTAAGTAATTCTGTGGCCCAGAGGATGCATGATGTTTAGCAAATTAAAGCAGGTGGCGAAGTACCTCCCTAGTGTGTACATCACAGCTAATGTCCATCAGTGGTCAGCAAACGAGTATACTGTGCCAGCATCAATAATCCTGTTCTTAGCCTTGTGCTTTATTTATTTAACTAATGGCTGCCTTGCATCATGATGGTGTTTACTGAGCTTGGCAAAGTTAAAAATTAGGATTTTGTTTACTCATGCGTTTCCAGCTGGGGTGCTGAGTTGTGTTTCAGGCTGCTGATGACCATTCTTCTGCTCTCAGGGCCCCTAAAGTAGGCAGTTCGATAAACAAACCATCAGCTCGAGAACCAAAGGGTCAACACTGACACAACCTGGTTCCTTGCTACTTGGCAGTAGTCAGTGTCCCAAGCCTCAAATAATGACTCCTTCTGAAAACTCCCTTATGCTTAGATAATAAAGTGGATAGAAGTAAGGTTACAGTGTTATTCAGTTTAGTTTGTGCTAGTCAGTCTTCTATGAAAAGGTGAAGTATTTGCGCCAAATTAAATACTCGATTTTGGATGATTTTGTCTCTTGGTCTACACTTGGGCATACCAAATGGAAATGAAAACCAAACAGAAGGTCTGGGTGTCTGTGGTTCTAGAATGCTCTCCTCACCTGCATGAACTAATTTAGCTACTTGTGCGGCGGACGCTTAGTGAGCAACCACTATATACTAGGTCCCGGGGATGGTATGGTGAGCTAAACTCCACACAGACATGAACCCAGTTCTGAAGAACCTTGCCGTTCTGTGGAGAAGAGAGACACTGACTCAAAGATTGCCAACACGGTGAGAATTAGAAAAGGAGAAACAGGGTGCTAAGGTAGTCTTGGAGTTTAGGGAAGTTTCTCTGAGGATGTGATGCTTTGAATGAGTGATGAAGGAGTTACAAAAGTCGGGAGAAGAGGAGGCAGAGGAGGGTCAAAGGAGACTTTGAGTGTTGTGATTATTTCAGTTAAGCCACAGAATCCCACTGCGAGGTAGATATCATTGTTCCAGTTTATAATGAGCCAGCTTGGCTTCCAGAGAAAGCATGTGCAAAGGCCCCAAGGCAAAGCCTTATGAATAGTGCCACTTGGAGCTACAAAGTCAAAACCAAGGTGACTGGAGTATGGAGAGCTACGAGAGGGTGAGGGATAAAGAAGGACTGAGGGGGATATGAGGGTCTGGTAAGCCACTGGAAGGACCTTGTCCTCAAAGCAACAGGAGGAACTCAGGGATTTTAGGATTTAAGGATACTAAGCACAAGCAGGTCCTAATTAGATGTGCTTTATAGAAAGGCCTCCC